>NW_008824791.1:1378428-1417068 GCF_000699105.1 Pygoscelis adeliae
GGGAGGGAGGACCTCGGACACACTTCCCATAACGGCGGCTAAATTAGACCAGAGTTTGGTTTTTTTTTTTTCCTTTCTTTTCCCGTGAAGAGCAGCGTTTCTTCGTGTGGGCCCGGAATTCTTGTGCTCTTTGCAACCTCTTCGTGTACGCCTTGCAAAGTAACGAGCAACAACAGGTTGCTTTTCCTAGTTGCTTTCATCAGCAGGTGTTGATGAAACATTAGTTGTGCTGAGTATATTTCAGCCACACTACTTGTTGTTTTCAGAAACACCGTCTAGAGTTTTTTTGTATGGAATTACTTCATTTCATCAACTTCTTGGCTGCTTACCTCACCACTATAATTGTTTTCTTCCATTTAAAGGAATGTGTTTCCATGTTCTTATTTTGTTTTTCCCGTTTTAACATTCAATAAAACATCTACTTAAAATATTATTTACTCTAAGATGTGTTTAAAATCGTCACGGGTAGCTTACTGCTCAATAAGTCCACAGGGTGCTTTTTGGTTTTATCGATCCTTTTATATTTTCTTCTGTTCAGTGATTTCTCTAAACTCGGTATGTGTGGAAAAAAAATAATTGTGAAGCCAGTAAAAGGAGAAGTGAATGTCTTTGGAAGTATGGCGTAAACTACAATTGTCAGAAATCACAGCCATATTTTATTAAGTTGGCAGGTTGGAAAGACACTTGCTTCTGCTGAACACAGAGTTTTATCTTAAATTTTTCTAGCTACGCTTACTGTGTGTTGAATTCGTCGTATTTAGGAGGAAGTGTGGGCAGGGTGGTAGCTTCATATGCTAATGTCACTCCCGTTTCCCAGACAAAGCTAGGAATTAGTAGGGAACAGAAGAGGACAAGACCAGGGAAGGAATTTTCCTATAAAACAGTTGTATCACAGTTATTAATGGTAGAGCATCTAAATCATTTGACTTTGACTCCTCCTGCAGTTTCTTTTGTGTAGAAAGATTGCCAAGCCCTCTCCCCTACTTTGTTTTGTTTTGCTTCGAGTTTATGAACTCTCTACATGGGCAGCCATTGTTCTGAGTATATAAAAGGCTCTGTTTCTTTTCTCTTAAATTTTCTTTTTAACAATGCGTAGTTTAAATAATCCTGATGAAAGTGAGTTAATATATTAACACTTTGCCTCCAGGGATTTTTTTTGTTTTGTTTAAATTTGGCCTGGTGTGATCAGCAGTCATGTGCTCACTCAAAATATAGTCTTCCATGTTTTGTTTAAGCATGTGCTTTAGTAATGGACTCTTCTACTGATTTAACTATATAAATACAAGATCTTAACTGGTGTAGGGTACTGGTATAAAAAGCTGGTAGCTGTTTGACATTTGTGTTTTGACAACAAATGAAGTTGTGCGTGCTCCACATTAGCTCATTTACCCTCATGAGACTGGCAGTGGTGTAATTATACTGGTCTATATATACCTGTACATACAGAGGGCTGACAGGCCCTCAGCCTATTTGATAAGTGATGAAGCATATTTATATTTCTTCTTCAGAAAGTATCATGAAGTTTAGGTCACTTCTTTCTCATAACATTTGTTGTAAAAACAAAACTTCTTGCTTAAATACTGTGTCACTTTATTAGATTTAGCTTCTTCCCTTCCCCGATATGTCTTTTTTAGTGCAATTTTTCCCTTTGGCTCTAGTTTTTGTCAGAGCCTGTTGCTTTGTACTTTTCTATCCAGATCTTCTGAAGGTCATATTTGGCTGTTGTGCAGATCAAGCCTCTCCACCTCATTCCACTCTGCGCTGATAGCACAGTTTTGCTTGTCTTAATAGTTATTTGGCACTTCTAAATGTCCTAGTTTGCCTCTTGTGTTCCTGGTTTTGTGTCAAAAGTTGAACAGCAGTTGTAGAAATAGTTGCTTAGCGATAATATTGTGAGTTTGAAATACCTGGAAGAAATATTTTTATTTTCAGAATAAGAGCCTATTAAAATATATGGCTGTGCTCCGATCATACTGATGAAGCTTGGTGTCAGCTGAAAAGAATATTGTTTAGATTGCTTATAGTTACGCTACTGTGTGAGGTGTGTGCACATCCACATCTCTAAGAGCTACAGGAAAAATGAAGCAAGAGGTGTAAAGCCTTTTTGGTCTGCAGAGCCATTTTCTGGAGACTGAAGCTGATCTTAAAGAGTAAGAGGGTGGCTTAGACCTTGAAAAGCATTGGCGTGCATGTGTCTTTCATCCTTGAAATATGTTAGAGAGGTAAAATACTGCTGTAAACAGCCAGGTTCAATACTCTTGAGGCCTGGAGTATTGCAGCTGAACTTCACTTTCAGATAGTAGGTTAAGTAACAGTTACAAAAGATGGCTGGATTATCAGAGCATTTCCCTTAAATATATGCGTAATCACAAAATAATGATACAAGATGAAGTCAGAATTTGGAGTCTCTCTAAACCTGTGTGTAGTTTCTGGGATCTGTTTTTGTATTGTAGGTGTGCGTGGTCATACAGAGTCATTACAGCCTGAATCTTCCAAGGCAAAGTGGGATAAAACGTTTTCTTAGATTGTTATCTGAGGTTGATGACGCGGGGAAAACAAAAATCAAGATTTCTGTGGTTGGGAGTGAAAAGAGACAGTTGGAAGATAAGTGCTCAGCTCTTGCATCTCACCAGCTGTTTCTATGTTACTTTCTAAAAATTGCTGACCTGGCATTTCTTCCTGTTTGTGAGGTTCGCCGTCTATTGAAACCACTTACACGTTGGGAAAAGCAAGTCTACTGTTCCCAGCTTTGATAAGTAAAAGAACAAGGTGTCTGTAACTACTTTGTAGGTGTAAAGAAATTTGAAAGGTGGTACCTAGCAGAAATCCTCTCAGTCTAAACATTTGGAAGAGCTTCATGAGTTTGAACTTGTTATGTTATATGCAGAATTTGAAATTCTTTCATGAGATTTCTCGGGGACCAGAGCCATTGAGAGGTTCCTGCATGAGTGAAATACAAATGATGAAGGGCAGAGAAAATAGCGTAGATGGTTGTTTTCTGGTATGAGGGTGGAGGGAGTACTTTTATAATTCGAAAGATGAATTTCCAAATTTACTTGATTTGGAAACAGACCTTAGCAGAGAGCTAGAAAATGGATATAGCTTATTTCGTTGCACTTGACGTGGGTATAGTTTTATCCACTAGCTTGAAATTTTCTCTTCAGAATCTTTTCTCATAACATCAACTACTATCAAAACATTACAAGTTGCTCCCAACATTTCTGTAGTTGTCCACATGGCTGCATAACTGTACTAGGTGTTACTTCATGTTGTTCGGTACTGACTGAAGTAAACACAAGGCAAGTCTGATCTACAGTAACAAGGTAATACTGTGAGGGGTAAACACTACTCGATCTGCTCTTACTGTGGCATCAGCTTACGGCCTTCCATGATCTGACCTCCTGAAATAAAGATTACCTAGTTTGCTTACATTAATTGGTGGTATCTTGAGTCACTGCTAGAAAAGTAATTCTTGGGTTTATAAACTCGAAAACTAAGAAGTAAAATTTAGTAATGCACTAGAGAAGACGGTGTTTCCTGGATTTATTTTAGTAGACAAAAAACAGACAGGGCTGTATGTCTCAACTGTTGCCTGTCTTGCTTTGTGGGGATGAAGGTAGAAAAATATACATGTCTTTGAATGTTTGTTCTTTTGATTCTGGGATTAATATATTTTCACACTTTTTGCGATGTGTGTAAATTTGAAAGTACTTGCTTTTGACTCTTACTTTGAACTTCAAGTCAATAGTTCTTAAGTTGCTTTTATATTTTATACAAAAAAACCCCCAAACATTTAGGTTATGCCAGACTTTTATTTTACTACTTTTTGGACTTTTGGGATCCATATTTGATCTCCATACATCGTTTTAAAGTTTAGCTACAGAAATCTTGCTCACATGAGTACTAGTAGTGGAAAGTGATCTCTTCAACTTTTTTGAAGCTTATTTTTCTGAGAAGGTAGAATTTGTAGTTTTTAACTACCTATTTTCTCTTGTAATGATTTGTGGTGTTCTAGGTTTTGGTGGTTTGGTGGTTTTTTTTTGGGGGGGGGGTTGTAGCTTCCTGAATAAATATGCTTTTTACTTGTTAGTGGCTCAAATTTTGAGAGCACTGTTTAAAGTCACATTTGACTTATTTGACTGATGTTTTTCGGGTTGTTTTCACATGTGTGACGTTGCTAGTTACGTGAAAGCTTGTAAAGGGCAAACCATACATTGCAGTAACTAAATTTACCTGTTTATCAAAGAATAACATAACTACTTGAAATGGTTTAAATTTTTAAATTAACCTGTCATTGTGTTCTCTATTTACTGGGTGGTCTTTCCATGCTGGGCTGGTGAAAACAAGCATGTTCAGTTTGCTAGTTGGCAGTTTAGTATTGTGCTGCTTGAGATTCAAGTGAAGTTCAGGTTTAAAAGGAAATTCTTACAAAACAGCTGTGGCAAGCACCGGGTCTTGTTTACTCCCAAGCTGAATGCCAAGTGTGAGCGTTCAGTTCTGTTGAGGATTACCTGTCTGCAAAGAAGCCTGTCCTGGGTTAGGCGGTGGCACTCTTCCCTGTGACACTTGATGGGAAACCTGATAAGCCGCTATCAGGCAGGGCTAGGTTGTGGTGTATGTAGTGCATTTGGCTGTTTTCAGTCAGCTTCTTAGGAGAATTCACAATAGTATTTGATTTGCAACCTCTTTATTTGCAGATCGGTAGGCTGAAGGAGTCAGTCTTCAGTGCTCTTGTCTTGTCGTTAACATGATAAAGTCTTTTCTTATTCGCATACTCACTTCTCTCTTCCTACTGGCTTCTCCTCGGCTTTTGTGCCTGCTCTCCTTTTGGCTTTACCCTGAGAAATTATCTCCGTGTTTTAAAAATGGAATTAAGGAGTTAGTATTTAAAAAAGGAAGCATCGTCCAAATGTACAGATACGTTGTATACTTTTCTCGATCTTTGTAATGTTTTTCTCCTACTTCTTTGGAACTTTTCTGTTTCACACTCTCAAACTTCTTGGTATTGCTACTTCTCCAGTTTTTAATGCCTTGTCTCAAAGTTTAGCTTTTGTATGAAAATAAGCTTTTGAGTTTTGCTTGGAAAAATATATCAAGATTGTAACTTATAAAGGAGTTGCAGGTTTTTATACCTAAAAAGTAGGATCTCCATTGAATGACGCTTCTGTAGCATAGTCTGTCTGATAGCCTTGCTGCGTAGGCTTTTTCAAGTTAGAAAAGGCACGCTTACTGCAGTAGGTAATGTAAAAATCAAAAAGTTAAGTCCTTTTGGGTAGCAGTTGTTCAGGTGAGGGAAAGAAGTAATTGTACTTTTTACTTCAAGCGCATCTTAAGTTGTGTTTTACTAATATCACTGATCATCTGGACATATGCATTCGTGTGTGTTCACAAGATTGTCAACTCTCTCTTCCATATATAATCAAAACAATTCCTTAAATTAGTTGACTTTTACTCTGGGGCACTAATCAAAAGGTAAGGAGGAATATTACTTCTTTTCAGTATAAATATTTATCTTTCAGTCATAAAATCTTAGATAGGCACATCTACTACAGTGCTACAAGTAGCCAAAACTTCTTTTCTAGGATTAATATATAGTTTTCACTGTTGTGCAAGTGACAGACTGTAAATATGTATGGAAACTGGCCCTTTGGGTAGCTAAATGTAACGGGTATATGGAACCCAGTCTTAGATATTGTTCTTGCCTCAAGCAGGCTGAGGAAATGGATGAGATTTCAGTGATTAAGGGTGGGGGGAAGCATTTAGCTTTAAGGGTAGAGCTTTGGCAGAAACTTGTCTCATAGGATGTGTCATGCTGTTGCTGGGTGATGTTTTTTCTTTTGCCAGAAGTGTAATTATGTTTGGTTACTCCTTATGTAATATTCACATGTGAATTGCAGTAAAGCCATTGCTTACATCCTTTTTTTTTTTTTTGAGTTACACCATATAAACCCATTTTAAACTTGTATCTGTTAAGTAATGTTTTATGTTATCTTAAAATCTTAAGGCCTTTTCTGCTTTCCATTTGGATAATGGAATCCTTTTTTGTAAGGACACAGTTAGCTTGTTTGCATGTGGAAATAGAGCAAAATGCTTATCATCCACTAAATAGGTTAAAAAGACAGTAAAAAAGGTGTGATTATTTCTTCTGATGTTTCCAGGTAGAGTAAACTTAGTGTTATTCAAGTTCTCTTCTAGAACTGAACTTTGGTATCCAAGCTGCTCTGGTACTTCTGAACAGGCAACCGTAGTAGGTGTTGGTTTTAATTATGATTTTTAATTTTCAAGAAACTTTTTTTTTTTAACGTGACCCTTTTTTGCTTGGCATTTTAAATCCTTTTTGGTTCATTCTATTCTGGTAACAACCACTGTATTTGCTTAGTATAACAAATGACAACCACTATATTTGCCAACTAGCTTTCTTTTTCTGAAAACTATAAACAGAAGTACTCACAGAACTGTTGTGGTTTTAATCCTGTGGTGACTTCCTTTACAGTTAAATCTCACAAAAAGTCATGGTCTTTAATTACTACCTTGTTATTTTGGGGGTTAGCTGCTTTAGCTGTGTGGTTAGAAACTTCTATAGGAGACTGATAAGTCTGGTCTTGATTTAAACCTCATTTAAAATTCTGGTCATGACAAAACTTTAAAATTGGTGGCATTTGTTTCTTTTTAGTGTCTTTTTTCATTGTGGGGAGGGACAGGAAAAGCTGTAGCAACTTCAGGCCTGGCACTGCATAAAATATTTTTCTTGTGTCCTATGTATTTGCAAATCTAGTTATTTGCAATGTTATTTCTCTTAAGTGTTTGGAATATAGTCAAATCATTTTATATGTATATCAATCACTTAAAATATATGTGTATATTTAATCAGTTAAACCATAATATTCCAGGAAAAAATATTTTTTACATTGGTTCAGGTCTTTAATTACTACCTTGTTACTTTGGGGGTTAGCTGCTTTAGCTGTGTGCTTAGAAACTTTTATAGAAGACTGATAAGTCTGGTCTTGATTTTGCACTTCATAGGACACATCTGAATCATGGATTTTCCTCCGAGTTACTCAAACATATTAAAGAAGGAGAAATAGTGTATTGGTGTGGGAGAAGGGTGGAGCTGAATTGAGGGGGTGTCAGAAAGATGCTACAGCCTCCCTTTCAGTATCTGTATCTGCACTGAATGAGAAAGGGAAGACAAAAGGCCCCACAGTCTCTTCATGGATGGTAGCAATTTAAAAGTTAAAGACAGAGTGGGGAATGTTGCATGGAGAGTTTTTAAGTATATAAAAATTGCACCCTAACAGAATTCTTGAAGGGAATTGTTGCAGAAAGTCACATAAAAATGTCACCTCCCTTCTGGTTTTCTGCACTGTCTATTGGACAAGAAACAGGCCACTTTGTTTTGACAATGTTACGTGCTTCTTGTTTGGCTGACTTCATTATATTGAAATTAGTGTGCTTGTTAAAAATGTGCTGACATAAACTTTAAATAAAGCATTTAGGACTCAAGCAGCATAATCTATCTGACTTTCTGAAGTCCTCTGATGATACAACTTCACAACATGAGGATGAACTTAACGCACGTTCCTTCGACTTTGTTTTCCTTGAAAAATGTCAGAAGTGGTAAAGTTTTCTGGGTTTTTTTTGTTTGTTTTGGGGGTTCTTTTTGGTATAAACCTTTACCTATGTTCTGGTTTACAGTTCTTTTTCAAAGCATGGCATGTTGAGTATTTTGAACAAAAAAAGGTGTTAGTTTCTATTATGGAAAAAGCTATTCCCTGAGATTACTTAAAGACAGACATTGAAGTATACAGAGAATTGCAAAACAAACGTACGTTATTTCCCCCCCATACAGAATGTGTCTGGGGTGTGGTTTGGAATGCATTTCGTACTTAGTTTGGCTTTTTCTCGCCCCGTGCACTCCTCCCCCCCATCTCTTACTGGTGATTGTTGCAGGTCTGCTGAGAATTGACCAATTTTAACCCACACCACACACACACCACACACCACACCCCCCCCGGGACTGATGAATGCGTGGTTTCAGGTATCCATACTCAGAAAAAAAAGTATGCTATTCATATTCTTCCTGACCAGTTGCGGGGGGCTGTTGCTGTGAATCTTTTGCAGATACATTTGAGTTGCAGACTAACTGCCTCTGACTAAGGCGATGTTGCTGTTGTGGTGTCTTCTTCCTTTCTGTGCTGCCTCTGGTATTTCTGTGGCAGGGTGGCGGGCCAGTTGAGAGAGCTGATGCAGACAGTGACTGGTGGCTTTTTCTGGGAGAGGAGGCAGTTCTCTGCCAGTTAGTTCCTGAACTGACTGCAGTTTCCTAGTTTGCTTTGGGTTCAGATGAGCGCCGTAGGTGCAGCAATGGCAACTAGTAGGACTGTATAGGCCTTTATACAGTGTGGACAGTAGGACCGCACCTTTCAGAGACTGCGATGTCTAACTATTATCGTCAGCATGAGCCTTTGTTGCATTGCTTTTGAATGCTGATTATTTGCAGAAGCAATACTCTGACGTTAGGACCAGAATCTTATCAAAAGTTCATGTATACCTAACCAAAGAGTGAGACGAGCAAATACAGTAACTTTCCCCTTTCTAACTATTTTCAGTTCAGCTAATTTACTGTAATTAGTAACTTTTGGTGGATATGTTTTTCAGCTCATGCAGCCTCTTTCAACTCATGTAGCCATTCAGCATCCACAGCATCCCTTCAGTAAGGAGCTCCACAACTTAATTGCACACTGTGTGAAGAACTACCTCCTGTAATTTATTTTGATCCTGCTTGCCAACCTTGTTTGGTGTCCCCCCCTGCACTTGTCATTTCTTCACAACCTAAAGTGTCCTAGTTAGCTGCATTGATCCTTATGTGAAATTTATTTCGGTACTTAGCATTTTTTGCCTTCCTTCGAAGCTTTTTTTTAGGCCTTCTGTGTTCTCTTTTGAGATAGGAATGGGTAGGTAGCAAACCAGCGTGCAATTTTATTGATATGGGGATGTGCTATGGTTTTGAGCAGTTAACACCCTGCTTTGTTTTATCTTTTTACTCTCCTAATATTTAATTTGCTTTCTTGGCCATTGTAATGAGCATTGAGGTGATTTTTCATTAAAACATCTACCATAATAACACAGTCTTGCTCTTGGGTGGTAATTGTCAGTTTGAAGGCCATCATATTACCTGTTAGGATTGTTTTGTTCCCCAAGTACCACTGCACACTTGCCTACACTGAATTTCATTGCTCACTGTCATAAATCCTTTCTACAGTTCTTTACAGTTAGCACTTTATGCTACCAAGAAAAAAAACCCAGTATCATCGCAAAATGTTGTCTCATTGCTTGAAATCATTTATGAATGTATCTATACTGTACCTCTTGGGTCAAAGTGTTGTGAAACACCATGGTGGGAACTAATGTTTTATTTCTACCTTTGTTTGGCCATTTGGAGGCTAAAGCCACGAAAGGACGTTCGTTCTCCCTGTCTGTTTTGTTTCTCCTAAGGCTTTTGTGTTTTCCTATCCAAGGGACCTTGTTAAAAGTATTTCAGAGAACTTGCAATAGATGTGTGAGGCAGTACTATTTTATGAAGTGTTTATTCTTCCTTGTAAGAGGAAGAGTATTTATCTACAAGTCTGCTAATTCTCTTCCAGTTGACCTAGATATTTGCTGCATTAAGCTAACAGATTTTCAAACAGGAATTATTAAAATAAATTTGGTGGAAAGTCAAAATCTACTTACAAAATATAAATCGGTCTCAGCTGTTGTTGGTGAGGAGAACAAATTAGTGGTCCCATTGTCAGTAACTGCTTTGCTTTGGAGAGGCTATAACCAAACTGTCAGAAATGGGAGACTGGCCTGTTCATGTTGCAAAGCCTTAAACAAAGTTAGGCATGCAGCTTTGGAACTAAAAATGTAGGCCACTTAATCTGACTTACAAGCCCCTTATTTAGTTCATGGGGAATTAAACAAATCTAAGTGGGATTCACAGACTTTTAAGTCAAAAAGAAATCCTGAAGAGAGATCTATCTGATTTTTGGTTTAGTCTATGCTTTGTGGGCCAGCTGTTAACTAGGATTGGCACTTCATAGCTTTCTTGAAGCCAGTTACTTGTCTCTTCCATATGCTGTGGAGTGCTTTAACTTTCTCTTTACAACTTGGCTGATGATGATGTGTTTCCCCAGCTGCTTCTCACTTTCTCAGGATGTAGGAGATCTCAGTTAGGTTTCCTCAACTGGAGAAGTGTGCCCTAGGCCCTGAAGTGCAGCCAGTCCACTCTTCTGCTTATATTGAAGCTGTGCTGTTACGATGAAAAAAAAATAAGGCAAGAGTAAGTGAGCAAATGGAGCCTGACTGTAGTGCAATGAGATAAGCTATGTGCCAGAGCGTGGAAGAAATATGGTTTTCAGTCTCTGCTTAGAATACTGCCTGTGAGTCACGTCTTAGCTGTTAATTAAAGGAGGAGAGGCGACCCGAAGCCCTTGGCCTTCTACTTGCTGGGGGACTGCAGCATAATGACTAGTCTGTTATAGAATTGGTGGGTGTCTTTACAGACATCTGTTTTATTGCTGTGCTTCATGCTGAACTCGGTGCTGTCTGTTTTATACGTGGAGTGCTCTAAATGGACTGGGCCTTTCAGAGGACTTCAGCGTAGGGATACTTGTGTAGAAATATCAGATGGTGCTGGGTTATTCAGCCTCCCAATGTGGGCATAGGCAGTGCCAGAAATTTGCATTTATTAATACAAACAAGATGGACTAGATGACCAGGCAAGGATTTTTCTCCATTTTCTCCATTAAAACACCTATTTTTCACTTTCATGTTTCTCTATAAATAGTGATGCAGTTGCGTAACTGTAGATCAGGGCATAACTAGCCTTAGTTTCATCACACGGATAAAAAAGGCCAAATTTACTTATTTGATCAGATAAGAAAGAGTGACTGGTACGTTTGTGCCTTTCTCTGCTGACATAAAGGCTAGAAGAGCATGGGCTAGTCGTTCCCCTCTTTGAAAGTTTTAGAATGGAATGTCTGGGTATTGTTATAGACTCTCTAATTTGTATCCTCTTGCAAAATAAAAACTTGTGTTTAAATGCAGAATGTAATATCTACTGTGATGCTATGTAAGAAGAAAGTATTTCCTGCCTTACCCTCTGAAAAGAATAGTTGAAGGTCCTTTGTGGTATATCTTTTATAATGTAGGTCATAAAGTTTCTATTTATTTTTTTGGTTTGATAACACAAAATGGTTAGGGTTTTTGGTTACAAACCCTACTTCTGAGGGAGAAGGAGAGGAGATAAAGCAGGTACAGTATTAACTGCTTATTATTTCTGACTAAAGAGAATGTTTTCCATTGTAATATATATTTCAATTAGGTTGTTGAAGATTATGCTGGAAGATGGCAGGTTCCTTTGCCTCAGCTTCAGGTGCTTCAGACGGCGCTCTGTTGTTTCACGTCTGCCTGTGTATCATTCCCAGCTGAATGTGAGCACGTACAATACGTATTGAGTAGCCTAGCTTTGTAAGTACATCTTTTTTTTTTTTTTAATTATTACTTCCTTTACAATATAGACTGTCTGTATTACTTTTATAATAGCAATAGGGTCTCAGAGATACTCAGAGCTTCTAAGAGTGGTTTTACCAGGTGACGTAGCTACATGGAACCAAGAATTGCTAACTGAGGATACAAAACCTGGACTTTAGTTTAGTCTTTTTATGTCCTTGTTAAATATTCAAGTCGGGTATTACAATGTTGTGTCATAAGGGTTTTCTGGCAAAATGAATAATCTAAAGAAATAAGTGATCACCATACAGACTTCTTCTTGGAAAATCTTATTTTGGAGTATTTGAAGACCAACCTTTGACAGTAATAATTTATCTAAATTTATCTAATTTATTTGTAAATAATTTCTTTAAAGTTTTTACTGTTTTACGTCTAGTGATGTAATAAGCTAAGTATTTGTTAAGATAAATTTCTTGTAGTGTTTAAGAAATGAGTCAATTTTAAAATGGATTTTTATGTTTGAGTCATCAAAATGCTTATGGGAATGACTTGTTATACAGCTAACTGACCAAAAGTCGTATTCAACTTAAAGAACTGCAGAACGTTAGGTCATAAATTTTGCTATAATCTCAATTTTCTTGATGCATTGATGGTTTTCCCACATGAAGGCTGAAAGTGTCAGGGTAATGATCAGTAGATAAGTAAAAGTCCCCCCCCCTTTTTTTTTTTTTAATTGCTCTAAAAACCTACTTTTCAGGCTTCAAAACCTCAATGTTGAATGGAAGCAAAAAAGATAAATCTTGAAGTGAGTTAGATATACTTAGCCGAGATGCAATGTACTTGACCTTCTCTCAGCAGATGGGGACAGAAACCTAAAAGCTAGCTTTATTGCGAGTTTTGAGTAAATCAGATTTATTTGTCCAGCTGGTTAAACAGCTTTCTTGTTGAGCAGTGCTTTCAAATACAGCTCGGTATCTCAGTTCAGAATTTTGTGTGGAAATGTCTTGCTCCCGCCTCATCTAGTCATCAGAAGTGAATACTCTCCTAGTCTTCCTCACTTAGTTTACTTGGTCAGGAGGACTGGGTTGCTTATCCTTTCCACTGTTCTTGAGCTATTAGTACTAATTACATAGGAATCAAGGGTTTATTCTGTACACTTACAGAGTATATGCTATCTTTAAGTGTTGGTGTGACTTCACCAAAGAGATTTACTGTTTTGTGTGTATGAAACTATTTGACGTCGGACTATTTATGGAATCATAAGACCATGATTTTTAAAACTGGAATGCTCAGGTATCGGAGAATGACTAGCAGTTGCATCGAAACATGGTGACCTCTGTTTTTTTTTCCACTAGTTCTTAGGAAAAGACTCATAAAGTTCAAACCACACTTTTATACACTTTTAAATATCAAAGCTTGGGAGGAAAAAAGGTAGAAATTCAGGTATTTGTTGTATGTAGGGTGGTAACTTCCTGATAATCTAGAACTGAATTGGTCACTGAGTTCCTGTCACCCTTGTCTATCTTGGCTTTTGGAGCTGGGTTTACTCACTGAGATTTTCTTCCATTCTAGACTGCCAGCTTATTTTTTCTTCTGACTCTGCTTGACTGGTGTAGTTTTGCATGTGGTATCGTAAAGGGATCCTGGGACTTATTAGTTGCAGCTACCTGGGAGACCTTGCTCAAATTGCTTTTGAAAATTTGGTGTATATAAAGTCTTAGTTCTTGGAGAGCAAAAATCTGCCTGACTGTATTTTCATACTCGAGTAAGATTTCTTTGGTAACCAGACAATAAACTATTAACAGTAATGACTGTTGCATTTCCTATGCTTACTAGCCTTGCTGTTCCTCACAAATGAAGCAGCATCTGTATTGCTGTTAATACATTAATGGTGCCAGCATACTAGTGTTCTTAGGCAAACTTCCGATGCCAGTAACATCAAAGTAGTGATGTGATAAATCTGGAAGCACCATTATTATAAACGGATGGATGTAAATGTGGATGTGCAATCCTGCAGACTGGTTTAAGATAACAGGGCCAAGCTGGAATTGACTATAGTAATTTTAACTGAATGGAGACTGGTGACGAGGAAATACAAATATTTTGATAGCTTCCTTTATTAGTCTGATAAGAGTGTGGAGCAGGTGCATTGATAGGGAAGAAAACTGTAGTTTACACTTGTTCACTATTAATTTCCAGAGGGTTTGTTTTTTTCAAGATCCTATTCTCTTTAAATCAGTCAAAGCAAATAAAAACATATGCATACATCATTTGCTATAACTAGTTTTGTCTTATTTAAGTTTCAGTTTGGCTGCTTTCCAGATCATGACATGACTCATGCCTGACCTTTTCTGAGGGTCAAGTATGCTGTAAAATCTTGTTTATCAACATGAAATGAGATAATGTTTTTCAGAACAAAGTACTTATTTGGGTACTGGTTGTTTTTTCATTCCATATTTGAGTTGAGATTCAAGGACCTAATCTGGAGAAAAATTCTGTCATTGAACATAATGAATGTGTACCTTAAATTTTCTAGCTCTGTTTTTGGCATAGCTTATCACTTTAGGTTAGGAAAAAAAATACTGCAGCATAATCTAAAGGAAACCTTATTTCTTGATACTTTTGCATTATTCACATACAAAACTTCATTTTGTTTATGTGAATATTAAGATCTTTTAATGCACAATATTTCTGAAAATGTTATTGAGAGAAAAAGTTGTCTTAAGTCTGCTCTTTAACTTCTTTTGAATTAGTGTTATTAAAAGGGAAACGTTTTGTAGGAATACTTTGGGTGTTAACTTCAAATATGTTTAAGTTTGACTTTAAATTTGGGCATAACTGCAGTGAATTTAATTGTTCTGCAAAAGAGTTCCTTGTCCAGCTGTTCATGAAAATCTGCCTTTTGTTTTAAGAGCTGTCGCAACAAAAGACTAAATGCTGTAGTCAGGAAAGAAATTGCCATCAGCAAGATCTTGACTCAAAAACTTATAGGTTGGAAGAGTGCTGGAACCTCTTTTAGGAGTCATCTTCCACCTTCTCACTCTCTGCCTCCTTATTCTCCCTGTTCGTTTGGAAAAAATGCCTAGAATAATCTTAAAGAAAATTATTTATATTTTCTTCTGTTACAAGACCAAAACCTTTGCTGTTCAGTCCCATTTCTAAAATGCCCTAGATACAGTTTTTCTTTCAGTACTGACTTTCCCTCTGAGAGTTGCCCAGTTATTGCCTGCTGCTCATGACTTTCTCAACCAGCAATTGCAGGTTATGTTAGTGCAGTACTTGGTAGTTACCTTTTCCAAATAGAAATTATATTTCTCTAAATCTTAAGGCGGAGCAATAGCAGGTGCACTGGAGCTGTCTGCAGATCCATGAGATCCAACTCCCTAGTTTTTGATTGAATTGACTAGTTGCAAGTATTATCTGGAGGTATGCTTCTGTAAGTGAAGACCTAAATTGACTTGAGCTCTGGAAAGCTACTTTTTACCAACCTGTCTGATTCTGCTGTCAGGATTGCTTGTCTCAGTCACTGTATTAAAAAAACATAAAATGCTAGACAAGTATTTTAAGATGATGGAAAACATGGAGACCACAAGTCAGTTTAAATCTAGGCTGCTGTTGAAAGGATCAGTCCTACCTTCTCCCTTATCTGCCACCTCTTTTGAGGTAAACACTTGTGAATTCATGTTGCTGCACACAGACCTGATTTGCTTAAAAACTTGGTGGTGGTAAAACTGAAGTTTTATCAATTTGTTTGAAAGCCACGCAGAAGAGGAATGTAGTTCCAATTGCATATTTGCACAAAGCTCTCCCTTTGAAAATAATCTTCAATGGCTTTCTTTGGAAATATGAAATTAATAGCACCTTTAAACCTGCATCTTCATAGAGAGACTTCGGTGGACGTTACGGCAAGACAGGCTGAAATGGAATAAAACGTGTTAGTAGAAAGTGCTTATCACACTTGAAAATATGAATTGTTGGGAATCTGCATTCACGTGAAGTTACTATTCCTTGAATGTAACTCCTTATACACTGTGCATACTATAGTAATTTTACAGTTGTCCTCTTTCTTCCTCAAAATTGCTGCATGTCTGACATGCAGCTTTGGCTTTTGAGGAAGGTTCACTTTCATAATGGTGAATGGGGAGCAGCAGTAGGAAGGACATAAGAGTTCTTGAGGGAGAAGATCAGGCAGGTCTAAATGTCAGTCTAAATGTCCTGAACTTATGAAAAAGGTGCCGCAGAAGGGATTTTAAATTGTGCTTAAGTATAATCTGTTTTGTTACTGATCTGGTCTTGTTAGCTTATCTATAGCTGTATTGTATTTGCAACTTGATGCCTGATGAATAATGTGTTTGGAGTGTGTGTGTGTGGAAGTCTAACTGCCAAAATCCAGCACAAAATAGCAGACCAGCATAAAGTTTTTGAAATGTAAGTTGCATTTAGAGAGTGTGGGCATTGGCCAAACTTTTTAGAGCGAGTCTGGCATGGGCATGAGTCTAGAACGTATGAAACTCCTAATTTTGTTTTTAGTGCCGTGAAAACTAATAGACTTACAGTAGTTTCATTTTTTGAATTAACATTTTTAGTTTGGTTGACTTGTCACTACTTCTGTTTTTTAGGAGTTTTTTTGAATTGCTGCTGTTCTTTGGAAAGGATGAGTTCTATGAAGATCCTTTGAAAGATATTTTAGGTTCAATCCAGGTAGTGTTGCCTACTTTAATATAAACCTTTAATATTATTTTAGTACATGTAAAGACAATTTTTGTGGATATATAACCTGGAGGAAACATGCCATTATAGTGAAAGAAGGTAGCTGCTTTGCTTACATTTATACCCAAAGGGGAAAAGGTATATTTGAAGGGAAAGCTTTTTATTCTTACATTTATTATCAGTATTGCTATTTGAATCTACTTGGACTTAGTAAAATGTACTTCTCTTTGTTTGTAATACCAATCTTGTTAAAGACATATTTTGTGCATTTCCCATATATAGAAGAGGGAAGCTTTGCTTGTTTATATCTAATTAGAACTTAATGTCATCCAGTGTTGCATACCAGTTCATGACATGAAACCTCAAGTTTCCCTCTGTGGTTTTAAACAGTAAATTTGAAATTGAGGTTCTATCTTAATGAACTCTTCAGGTCAGCATAAATTCACATTGTTTAAAACTGTTGTACTCTTGGCTAGACTGGGACAAGGTTTTGCATGGCTGTGTACAACTGCATAAGATAAATGATCCTGGATTTAAAAACTTAACTTTTTTTGCCAGATGTCTTTTTGACCTGAACTGATTTTGAGAGTCGAGTTCACGGCATGGGAACACAAGCACTTGTGCAACCATGAGAGGAAACTTTGTTGTAGGGAGAAAACCAGGGTTGTTTCTTCTGTTAATACTGATCATGGAACTGCAGTTTGAAAAATAGCTATCCCTTTGTTATTTTTATGTTGATACCTGTTTGTTACTGCTGCTACAAATTAATGTGTCAGCACTACCTACCTTAATTGTCAAACCAGCAGCAATTACATGCTTGATTAGAATTGGTGGAAGAATGGGGTCAAGGAGTGGCTTAGCAGCCTCAGGAATGGGTAGGGTCTCTTGCATAAGAGTAATGGGACGTTTTGGCAGTCCTGCAATAAGTGCTTTTCAAAAACAGTCTATGAACAAGAAAGTATTTAGGAAAAAGTGTGATGTATAACACTTTCTTCTCTGTGCTTTTGTATTACAATTCTCAATTGCCTTGACTTTTAAACAATGAATGTATTAAAACATATCTTTACATAATTTTCTAGATAAAGAATTTCTGAATCAGTTGTGTAATCAAGCTGGTGGTGAAAACCATTGTTTCAGTTACTTAACCATTTTTTACCATCGAACATATTCACCTGAATATAAAAGAAAAAAATGAGTTGCAACTAAAAGAATTTACAGCAAAAAAGCATATGTGAAGAAGTTAATTGTATGTGCATAGAAGCCATTCTTCAGCTACATCTTTTTGTTTCAAAATTAGATACCTTTCTCTTGTGATTAAAATTCTACTGTTGATTAACGTTAATGTTGACACTTTTACCAGCAAATAACAAGGAGAAGGGGGGAACTTGGTACATGTGAAAATCATGGGTGGCTAAAACATTCCGGATTATGTCCTGCAATAAGTGCTTTTCAAAAACAGTCTATGAACAAGAAAGTATTTAGGAAAAAGTGTGATGTATAACACTTTCTTCTCTGTGCTTTTGTATTACAATTCTCAATTGCCTTGACTTTTAAACAATGAATGTATTAAAACATATCTTTACATAATTTTCTAGATAAAGAATTTCTGAGTCAGTTGTGTAATCAAGCTGGTGGTGAAAACCATTGTTTCAGTTACTTAACCATTTTTTACCATCGAACATATTCACCTGAATATAAAAGAAAAAAATGAGTTGCAACTAAAAGAATTTACAGCAAAAAAGCATATGTGAAGAAGTTAATTGTATGTGCATAGAAGTCATTCTTCAGCTACATCTTTTTGTTTCAAAATTAGATACCTTTCTCTTGTGATTAAAATTCTACTGTTGATTAACGTTGACACTTTTACCAGCAAATAACAAGGAGAGGGGGGAACTTGGTACATGTGAAAATCATGGGTGGCTAAAACATTCCGGATTATTTTAGGCAAGCATAATTTCTGTTATGTAGAGATTTGGAGAAAAATGGTTGCTTGAGGAGGGCTGGTGACTCACATGGCTTAATTCAATTTTTCCCTCGTAGAATTCAGACACCATCACTGGATCACAGATCCAGTGTCAGCAAGCATGTCTAAATCTGTGCAGACTAGCATGAGGTGAAGACTTCTCCCACAGCGTATGCCAGTAATATCTCTAATTCAAGGAAAGGCGTTTTTGCATTGTTATGGAAATGACAAGCTCTTGCTGTGTGCCTATAGAAGACATGAGCGTTCTGGCTTCCACAGTTCTGTATTACTGTTTTTAGAGAATATAAGTTGTTGCTTTAGGTCTTTGTGTAGGCCTGGTCAATAAAAGACTTTGTAGCTTGAATTGTTGACTGAGGAAATAATTAAACATGTGTGAGTTTTCTTGTTTCTTATCTTTTGGATGGCCTAACTTTATTTTTAGACAACGCTTTTTTCTTCTTTCTAATTGTTTTTCTTCTTATGTATAGGAATGTCAGAACCTTCTAAATAGATACAGAAATATGAACCTGGAACTAGTGACTCGCATCATCCGAGACGGTGGACCATGGGAGGATCCAGTATTGCAAGCAATTCTTAAAGCAAAGCCTGTATCACAGGAATTAGGTATTTCATTTACCACGTTAATTTGTTAGAGTACAGAAAAATGTGTTAAATTACGCTTTTTTTGATATTAAGGTCAGGTGTTTTCAGCTGGCATTGCACACAATTTAACTCTTTTTCTGTAGTAAAATGTACAAGTCCCTTTTTTATTTGAAAGAAAACTAAATTTCTGTGCTAGTAGTTTAAGTCTGCTTTTATAGTGTACAGGTCAGATTATTCAGATACAAGAGGCTACTGAGCAGTTACTTATAAAATGAATTTACCAAATCCAGGTGTTCAACCCCTGAAAGAACATGGAGAGTGACTTGACTTTAGTTAGGCTACTGAAGTAACATGATCAGGGGAGGACCTGATGTGTATTTCTGTCTCATGGTACTCTGACTCATTTCATTTTTCTTTTAAATTGTAAATACTTGGGCTTGTGGCTTTTCTTGGTTCTGTTTAGAATGAGGCCTGTGACTACACCTGATAGCTGCTTTCTGTTTATGTATATGTAATTCCTAGAGTTGGGAGTAGGAGAAAGATTTCTGTTCAGGCTGCAAAGTAAACCAGCATTTTTAACAGTGCGTGGAAACAAACATTGCCAGTATGTTAATGGAAGTTTGTAAGGGGAAAATATCCAATCTACAGTAAAGTCTTTACTAACATCTTATATGACGTATTTTCTAGCAGTGTTCACAGAGGACCTCTTATAAGTTGTTTCTATTTGATAGTGATAGAAAATCCTAGTTCTTCTCTAGTTACTGTGGTGTAATGCATGATTCAGATTCATTACTGTGTTTATGACAATGTGTTCATTCTGTAGAGAGGAAGAGGACTATAAAGTCAGAACAGCTCAGTGAGCTGCCTCCTGAACCAGAGAAAGTATTTTGATAGCAAATTAACGTGATTAAGTGGGTAGTCTGTTGTTTTTCTCTCTTGTGAAGCAAGCACTTGAGCAACATAGTTTACTCATGATTTTTATTATATATCTGATAAACTTCTAGTCAAATACCTACAGAAACAAAATGAAAACAAAGGTTATCCTTGTTTTGTTCTGCATTGCATGACGAACTCTAGAAGTTTTGGTGGTTATGATCTCAAGTTAGGTCTCAATCTCCATCTCCAGCGAAGAATTAGTTTAGTCCTTCGCCTTAATGATTCCCTTAATCATCATGAAGCCTCTATATGGTGGGTGGCAGTTTGAGGACTTTCACTTAGTTTTAACGTGGCAGAGTAGGAATGAGATGGCCTGTTGTCACGAGATGATCATTTTGTTTCCTTTTGTTGCAGGCCACATCCTTTCCCTCTGCTGAGGTATTCTTCCTCCTTTTATCTTCTGATATCCCCACACACCCCCTTGACATATCTCATCTGTGATGACAAACTTTTTATTTTAGATAATATCTTTTGGAAGCTTTTTCTTTCTTGTCTCACTTCCTCTAAAATCTGATTCTTGTGAAGTCTTACAGAGCAAACATTCTGCACTACTTTATAGGCTGGCAGTGTTTGCTGTGTATTTTGAAACTTGGCCATATAGTTCCCTCAGGGATCACTATTTTAAATGGGGAAAACTGCCTATTATCGCTGAATCACCAACCATTACTTGCAAAAGTCAGTTTGATAAATATGTACTGTGTGAACTACATAATCCTGTCTTGGATTCATTAATTACACAGAGAAGCTTAGGCCAAGACAAACCTCGCTGTGTCTGTCTTTACATGAATTGTAGTATTGCAGTCTATTTTGAGATGGCTGGAAAGTAAGGCAGTCTTTGGTTTAAAGAAAAATAGCAGGGTTGAAACACAGGAGCGATAAACTTCTAGTAGATTAGGGACAGTAAGGCAGCCTACTGTGAACATGTAGAAGAGTACTGTAGACAAAGGTACACTCAGATGTAAGCAGTTAATTAGTTTCTAAGGTGATGGTTGGCATCTATTGCTGTAAAGCAAAGCATGGCACGTGCTGCCTGGACAAGAATAGATGTTGTTTTCCCCAAGCCGTTTTTAATGTATCACAGACTAACTAGTCTAAATGCCACTATAGTTAGCAGTTGTCTTTGGTTGGGGGGTTAGAAGAGCTGTAAATGCTGCCTTGGGCAAAGAGGGCATTCTGCTACAGGGAGGGAGCACAACCCTGCCAGTGGTGTAGCTGGAACTCACAATCTGTTTAAAAACAGTGTTGGAGGGTGTAGGAGACTCCCTTCCCTGGGAGCTCATGCTGTCAGAAGTGGGATTCTCATTTGTGGAGCAGAGGGGCATACTGACCTAAGAGTTCCCCACACAGAAAGCGGGAATGATATAACAAGTTAACCTGTATTGTGGACTGCAATCTTGCCTCGTGTGAGGGAGAAGGATGTTACAGCCAGTTGTTATACATGCAGCGTTTTCTTAACATTAGCACATAACAAAAGCTAAGTATTTCTGGCCTGATTTTTCAATGTGAATATTCAGTAATCTGTTGGGTAATATTTGCATATGAAACTGATGATTTGGTTTATTATCGTAAGTATGTTAATTCAAAAAAAGGAGAGGCCTTTACCTGGCTTTAAGGATTGTTCTGTATGATCACTTTTTCTTGTAGTTAATGACCACTGTTAGACCCTGGCTTTTCTTTCAGTCGTCGTCTTTACTAAGTTTGTGCCCAGAAGTGCTAATGGATAGTGGGAATGACATCTTCTCTTGTGGTGGACCTTATGGTACATCTATAAACAAATCTCATCTAAAACCTTGTATCACCTTGAATAATATTCCTTAAATGTTCATTAGGATATAATACCATTAACTTGCGTAAAAATAAAGATGCTAGAAAAATCCTGTTCCTGAGTATAAGGAATGTCTTTCAAACCAGGCGTCCTTTAAAAAAAAAAGTTTAAGTGAAAGCTTGTAATACAAGTAATCTTTTTATTTTGGGAAAAAAATTTTGTCTTAGCTGTTCAGATTATGGTTTTCAGTAACCAATTCTATTTTTTTAATCATTTTAAGTGTCACTTTAAGTTGCCTGTAACTTTCTTAATACAGGTTCCTTCTAAGGTATAAACTTCCCATGCTCACTTCTAGCCTTCATTGACTTTAAATTGACAATTTCTTTTTTTTTCTTTTTTTAAAATATGAAACACTGTACGGTACTACAGGGTATGCACTAGAAACTGTGGGGTTTTAACTCTTTCTCTTAAGGTAGCTGTTGAGAATATAAGAGGAAGATCAGGCCATATTGTCCAATACATTACACGAATGTTATCACACTTAACACCTCAGAGTGTGCATTTACTTGACAAGATGCAAACAATTCTCAAAATAAAAGCAGCATTATTGCATTTTGTACCCCTGAGTGATATTTTAACTTTTAATCCTAAGACATACTAGAAATCTGTGATCTTTTATAATAGAGATCTAAAGCATGTCTTCTATGTATTTCATAATTCCCAATTACTTAAATGTTAAGTATTTTGAGTATCTCAGTTGAAACAATTTCATTCAAATGTTAGCTTTAAGATTAGCTTTTAGATCTGAAAAACAGATTTCCAGAAATCAGGGCCTAGAATTTAAAGGTATTTAGGGATTTAGAATTGTGCCCAGTAGCACTTTTAGAGGAAGAAAAAGTATTGTATTTTCCACTTCTCCAAGCAAAATTAAGGTGTTCAAAGCTACTTAAAGCAACAGCATGTGAATTCTAGTTAACTTTTTCACCACTCCGACCTCTTCCATTTTAATGGGTAATAAGTATCCTGAGTTGTTTGCAATATTTATAGCGTTGGAAGTGATGTCGATCCTATACTTCTGACAATCACCCAGATTCCAGTGCTGAGAAAGGAGGGAATTTTCTTTCTTGAAAATGTTCGTATCTTCTTCTATATAGTGTATATTTTACTAATCCTTTGCAGCACCTTGTGTTGATCTGTTAGAAACAAAATACTGAATTAGATTACTGGTGTAAGAAAAATAACAATTTCTGTTTCCAAGCAGAAGTACAGATTCTTGATGGTGTTTAATTTAATACGATAGCTTCTTTAGCAGAGCCTTTTTTTATATTATTTGTTGACATTGCACTATTAAAAACAACATTACATTTAAATATATTTGTTGTTTGGACTTCATATTCTAATTGCCTTTAAATCTTTCTTTTCTGTACAGTTAACAAATATTTAAGCTCTGAAAATCCACTGTTCTTTGAACTACGTGCCAGATACCTTATTGCCTGTGAACGCATCCCTGAGGCAATGGCTCTTATCAAATCTTGCATAAATCATCCAGATATCAGTAAAGATCTGTATTTCCATCAAGCTCTTTTCACCTGTCTTTATATGTCACCATTAGAAGATCAGCTATTCCAGGAGGTATTGTTTGTCAGTATACATTTTTTTTTTAATGAAGTGGTACATTATACTTACTGTATACAAGTTGTCAAGAGGAGCATATGGAACTCTGTTTTTGTAGAACCAAATGTCATAAATTCGGGCAACTACACCGGTGTTGCTTAACTTAGTGCTGGCTTAAGCTTTGAAAAGTTAATGTTAAGCGCCTACAAATCTTGTTGACCTAAATGCAATTTTTTTGGTCAAGTTTACTTGTAGATATATTCCCTAAATAACTTGAGTCATTAATATTTTGTAACTTGAGTGTGTCGACTATTTTACTACTGACTATTATTCTAGCAAAAGCACTTGGGCCTAATTGATGTCAGTCCAGTGTTTTGTACATTATATAGTTTTGTTCGCCTTCAAGTTTTTTTAATGATGCCCCAGTATGTAAAATGACACTTTAGCTGAATGTGGCCCTACTTTTATCACTGATAGCATTTACTAGATAACAATGCTTTTCTTAACCTTGTTTTAAGAACAAGCTACCATCGTGCAAAAAAGTGCTTTTGTGTAGTCTTTTAATTTCTCAGACAATTATTCAAATTGTCATTACTCTAAGAAATATGAAAGAATGTTAAATATCTCCAAAAATCTCTATTTACAGACCTCCACAAAAGCTGTTCCAAAGAAATCCTATGTTGATAGCAGTTCCTGAAGTTTTCAGTAGCTTCTTTAATATAGTAAGGTCTGATAGGTTTTTATTTCATGTTAGCAAATTTATCTAAATTGATTTTATTTTAATTGTATAGCACTTGTTGAGGACTGATTGCAAGAGTGGAATTGAGATCATCTGCAACACTGAAAAAGAAGGGAAGACTACCTTAGCCTTACAGCTATGTGAATCGTTCCTAGTCCCACAGCTTCAAAATGGGGACATGTATTGTATATGGTAAATACTTTATTTCTGGTGAAGCAGCTTAGCAGATAATAAATGCTTATTGCCAAAATGAAACTCATCTAACTTTGAGATGTAGCTCAAGTTTAAAATACCAGATAAAAACATTCTAACACGATTTTTAAATGTTCCTAGTACATCTGTTATGCCTGTTGCCTTTTACACACAATCATGCACAGTGGTAGCCTACATAGTACATAACACTTACTGTTTCAGAGTAACAGAAGTGTGAGCTTTTACAAAAATTAGGCTGTAAATACCTATAAATATGGCATTTATTATTAGCAATGTGTAACAATATGCAGTCTGTAGACTCTCTGGCAATGCAGATGTTTTGCTGTTCTGCTAGTTAGATGACACTGCTTATAATAACCAAACTGTAGTATGTCACCAGCGTGTCTAAAAAGAGAATATGTGGTTCTGAAAATGTGCTATCAATTATGCAAACTTTTACTTCATAAACAGAGCCATAACATAAATGGTGGTCCTCTAGAAAACATTTAAGTAAGAATGTCTTCGTACACCCTGAATCAGCTTGATAGTGGGATGTTTTTACGGCTAAGAAGAGTTTTCTAAAGAGTTGTCAAAAATTTCATCATTCTGAGGACTGAAAGATGGCTAAGGAAGATAATCCTTCTGTTTAGCCTGCATAATTTCTGTACCTAAAGTAACATCTGCATTCCTTGATAAAGTATGCTTAAATTGTTTGTTTGATTACGCAGTTGAAGCAAAAAGGCTTAGTCATCAAGGATTTGTTTTTTTTAAATCAATAGAGATCAAATTATTAATCTGCATAACTAATTTTAATATGGAGTTCAGACTCTAGGATTTCCCTGTTCCCAGATTTCAGGGAACTGAAAAGTGAGGTGTCTCCCCTCTTCCCCCCCCCCCCCTTCTTGAGGAAGTAATGAAGGTCAGACATGATAATGCTTGGTTTGTTAATAAAGTTTTTCCTTGACTATTGGATTGAGTAATTGATTGCGTTGAATCAAAACCTTTGGAATTATGATTATGACCTACACTTATAATACAATGTATTGGCAATACCTAGTGGCGTTTTTCATTGTCTGTCCAGAAAAAGGTGGGCATGACTGTCCCCATAGAACAGATGAAGTTGTTCAACCAAAAAGGTACATAGTTTGTGTGAGCCCAGTGACCAACTTCGCTGATTCCTCCCCAAATGCTGCATCTCCTGACTTCTTACTTATCAGGAAATTTGCAGATGTAACCTGCATGTATTAGTTACGTGGTTAGTGCTTTCTGTTTCGGGGATTCAGTCTTTTAAGAAGTGCATTTTAAATATTGGAATTAAACCACTTTTTATACCTTTTGCTATAGTAACTTGTTAACGTTGCTCTTACCCATCTGATCATTAAGTTTTGCATCAGACATTTTGAAAATTGCTATTCGAAACAAGATGTCTGTCCGTATGTTCTGGCAAAGCGGATGCCAAAATGAAATTCCAGAAGAGACTAAAGTACTGTTTGATATCTGTTTATCAAGGAAGCCATTTTGGCATCTTAGTATTTTAATCCTCTGTTCAGAATATAGAACTTGAGGATCTTTTGAAAGAGTTCAGAGCAGTTATGTCTGTGCAGCTAGAACAGCTGTTTCATTCTTTACAGATGCTGAGCCTTAACAATTGTGTACCCAACAAGAGAAATGTGCATAATGCTTAATAGATAATGTAAACTGGAACAAAGCTTGTGAAGGCATGACTATACTGTAATTCAAATTTTTGAAGAAGTAGGAGCCAGGTTAAATTAACCCACATCGTGTATTTTTCCCTAGAGAAGTTTTTAACGTCTTCAGCACAGCGTAAATCATCTTGCCTTGTCTGGAATTGAGGACCTTGCAGATCTAGCAGCAAACACTACTAGCAAAGATAAGATACCAAAATAGATTAGAAAGCTGTAAATAGCAGATACTTGCTATCGCTTCATGTGAAGCAGCCTATATGAAATCTTCACGCTGAAACATTAGCTCCCATTATGTCAGAGGAAGATGGACTTTAAGCAGCTCTGTCACAAAACTCTTACTGTTTTTATTGACATTAAGAATAAATTCTAGATTCAGATAATCTGAATTATTTTTCTGAAGTGAAAGCCCACTTACAAATTAATCACAAAGCAAGCTGTGCTTGGTCTTACTAGAAATATTTGTGTACAAGGAATGGGTAAGAGATCAGTCCATAATGATGTGATTAATGACTTTCTAGTATCAAAAAGTGATGTCTCTTCAGGAAGACAGCCAAAATGTTGATGGAACAGGTGTAGCAGAACAGCTTGCCTTTCGCAATTTTTAAATGCTGTTTTGGCTGTTTTCAAGCGGTTCCTATGCAGTAAATTCAGTAAGTCAGGGAATTTTTCCCACCCGTTCGATCATTCTTTGGCCTTTAGGTAATTTTTGTGAATTGGATAACATTTTTGGTGAAGTGTGCTACCTACACCCAAGAAAAGATAGACTTTCTACTTATCAACAATAGCAAAGATTTTAGATCTAGGTAAGGTAGGGCGGGCTTAACCATTCTCTTATGTTGCTGATGGAGGCGTGCAATGGGTTTGGTATATTGCAGGAGGTTAGCAGGCTGGAATACCTGGTTGCTGCTGGTAGAGAGGTACCGAGTTCTGTGATCTCACAGTATCAATTTAAATTGCCCCAACACATGTCCATAATACTTTAAGCACAGGCCTCAGTGTGAACTAAGTTATACTATCCAAGAAGTAAATGTCATTAAGTACTGTACTACTATGCCGTAATAATTGAACAAATAGAAAACTACCCCTGCCTACATTATCTCAAGTTTATCATCTGTGTTGTTGTCAGTGACACAGAAGTATCTCAAGTGCTGCTGACTTCAGTGTTAAAAGTTGGTATCCAAAGCATTTAAGTGGTTGAAATAGAGTTCAGTCAGCTCTTTCAGAATGCTTTAATCCTTAATGATTATCAAAGTCAGAAATGTGCTTGAGAAGGAGAAGCCTCCATGTTTACACGGAGGAATAAGACTGAAATACTATTTCACATCAGGGTCTAGTCAAATGGTGGTTAAACTGATTTAACAGCTTGCTCTTCACCCATGGAGCTGTTCCTTCTACTTTCAGTTTTCTCCATTCCTTTTTCAGTTCTTTCCTTGTGCCAGCAGTCACACTTGTCTGAACACATGTCAAGCCACTTTAATCACTAATCTCTCAGAAGAATAATTTGAGTTTTCTCAAATTCTCTGGGATTAGTGTTGAAATGGCTTGCTCTGAAATGGTATGAGACAAAGCAGAGAATAAGTTGTATTATTTAACTGCTGTAACATTTAACAGCAAAAATGTTCAGTTCTTCTGTACTTCAGGTTGAGACTTTCACTAAATTTTTATGAATGGTTTGGTGTACAAAGACGCTAGTTTCAAACTTATACGTGAAGTTTGCAAAGACTTTCAAGAATTTAGATTTCCAGCCTGGTAAAGGCAGATGTGAACAGCTTGTATCTTTAGAAAACCTGTAAGACTAATTTTTTTGTGGGTAGAGCTGCTTATAGAACTCCTTTTTCACAGTTTCCCTCATGTAAGCTTGATCTTTCTTTCACCTTCAGTTTTCTTGGGTTCTGGATGAAAGAAAACAATCAAGCTGTCTTGTCTAGCTCTTAAAATGTCAAGCGGAATTGTAGAGCTGTCCTAAATTTAAAAGCGAAGTTGGTGTTTTGTCAGAGGCAGTTCTGTCGCTTCCCTTCATGCAGGCACTGACCTCACTAGACAAGCTTAGTCTCAAAAGGCTTGTCTGGTTTGTCTGATTTGTATCTGGCACAAACTAGACACTCTGGAAGATCAACCAAATATTTTGTCAGTAACTGAGTTTGTGTTTTCTGAGGGAGGAGGCTGGTGGAATAAAAAAGTGTCTTCCTTCAGAAAATGAAAGTCAATTGGTCCCCTGTTTTCATTGTAATGTTATGGTGGGATTTCTGCCTAGTCCTAACTAGATCTACTCCTGTGTAAAATCTCTGTGCTGGCAAATTTTCTTATAACTAAAAGTTAAGTCCAGTTGCCTTTCCGAATCTCTGAATTAAAGTGCGTAGAAATTAGAGGCTGTAAATTTCAATTAGCTATATTTTATAGACTAAACACACTACCTGTGTAGGAGTTCTGCTGCAGAGTCTAGCAATCTGTTCTTATGTGTCCTTGTATCAGTCAGAAATGTTGTTTGACTGAGGATCATAGAGATGTGTGAATAGCTGTAGAGCCTGATACTTTCATGTAACTGCTATTGGCTAGAAAGACCAGTGATGACAGCAGTAAAAAAAGAAAATTGTGTTGTAATATGCATAACTGGAGAACATCAATATTTCCTGTCAATGGACCGTATCAGAAGCTAGCTTTCTACAACGCTCCCATTTTCCACATTCAAACACTTCTTTTCCTGAAGGACTCCTCATCCTTGTACTGCAAGTAACTTAATCCCAAGAGCACACAGCTTGCTGTTCAGCCTGACGTTTGTTGCCTGTGGTGTTAAGGGCTAGATGCTGTAGAATCTGATTTTATTATGCAGTTCTCTGATACTAAGCTGAACACGTTAATATTTTGTTGAATATTTAATTGGCTTAGTGATAGGAGATACCCTGAAAGCTTTAACAAAGTACTTAAGTTGTATTTTCCATTGTGCACAGTTGTGGTGTTAGTTAGATTGGTATTACACCCTCAAATATGATTTTAGTTACAGAATATGCAAATAGTTGTTCTTAGTAACGCATCATGCTTAGTGATAGAGTTCTAAAACTCAATCTAATTGACATATTTTGTTCTGTACTTATAGGGACCTGATCTTCATTTGGAGTAAACTGCAGCTTAAATCTAACCCATCAAAACAAGTATTTGTTGACCAGTGCTACCAGCTTTTAAGAATTGCTACAAATGTCAGAGTAATTTTCCCTTTCATGAAAGTCATTAAGGATGAAGTAAGTTTTGTTTGTTTGTTTTTGCCCCACCCCCATTCTTTTTGTAACTAGTTAAAGTAAAGAGAAGTGATGTTTATATTGTGCAGTGGCCACTTTTTCTGGCCATATGGTGTCTGGAAGGAAAAAATTTTAAAAATTTTCTCAAGTTCCAGATGTGCTTCAGTATCATGATTGCCTGTGATCTGTTGTGTGTGTTTAAGATTTTTTTATTTTACTGAATTCTGAGTTTTTCTTTCTGTCTGCAGTAAGTTTGAGAAATGTCATGCCCTATAAATAAATGGGGAAATTAATAATAAATACACAGAGTAAATGTGAAAGATGCATCGGTAGGTTTTTTTTTCCAGCCTGGCTCCTTAAGGAAATCAGACTTGTGTAATGCCATTGTTATCTGCCTTTCACCTTTGTTAAGTTCTGAATCCTTTCACCGGTTCCAGTCAAATCTGAGGAAGTGCTTAATGT
Source organism: Pygoscelis adeliae (assembly GCF_000699105.1). NCBI lineage: Eukaryota > Metazoa > Chordata > Aves > Sphenisciformes > Spheniscidae > Pygoscelis > Pygoscelis adeliae. The sequence goes on from NW_008824791.1 coordinate 1,407,845, forward strand.
AACATAAAGGAAAAGCTAGACATAATTTTGCTTCAGAAAAGTGCACTGTGTTTCATGCTTCAGATGTTAGTCTTACACTGTCCCATACAAACATCTGCAAAAGATGTAACGTGCAACGCTTCGCATACAGGAGTGTGAGTTGTTTCCAAACAAATGTTTTTTATCATTAACCTGACCGAACAGAGCTCCTTCATATTCTATGCCCGAAGTGAATTATAAATTATTTTGTCACGGGTGCTGCTGTACAGTTCTAAATGCAATGATTTGCTGCTGTTCAAGACTTTAATCTCAGTATGTATTCTAAAATACTTGTGGTGACATGAATAACTTTTATGTGTATTTGCATCTGAATGATCGTATTTTTTAATAACCCACTACATATGGAGCATTGTATGTATTTGTTAACATACATTTAAATATAGGTAGGTATTAATTATTTCTAAACTTCCTGAAACTCTTTTTACTTTAATCTGCTACCTGTTGGGCAGTTTGTTTCTGATCATCCCTCTGAATTACATGTTCATGGCAGGGCCCCCAGCCTAAAGTGTGGAATAGGAATTCTGCTCATTGGAAGGGTGGTTTGTCAATTCTGAAAAGTCAAGCCTTTTAGGATGCTTGGCTGTAGGTTGTTATGGTTTCCCTGGTGGTCATTGTTCAAAATTGAGGGCAATATTTTATAGCTTGTATTTTTATGCAATGCAAGTTAAATGAGTTAGAACAGAGGCAAAATATAGAGTAACTGTCCAATTATAATGTGACAGCCTAGATAGTGAAGATGCAGACAGAAGATACTGCTAGATCAGATATGATTTGCTGCAGTCTTGTTTTATATTGCCAAATAATTAATTTTCTTTAACTATAGAACTGCACGTGGCGAAAGCATCTGAAGCTTTGTTGACAGTAGCTGTGTAGCTTTCAGTGCAAACCAGATGTTATTTTTGAGCATTTTTTGTATCTGTATTTTATAGTCTTTGAGCATTATTTTAAAACGTACATGCCTTTAGGTGAAGTTTACTAGCAGGATGCTTTCTGAACTCCTAACTATTTTGCAAGTAGGTGAACATAAATACATGGGATGTTGATGTTTGGGCATTGTTTAGACTAGTTCTTTTTTTTTCTGTGGGTCTGTTTTTTTTTTTATTTTACTTTCAAGCTGTAGACTTCTGTAAGCCCATAAGGAAAATACCATTATGCATACTTTATAATTATGTACACTGTAATTTCCTTTCTGCAGGTTGGTGAAGATGGTCTTCAGATATGTGTTGAGATATGTGGATGTGCCCTACAGTTGGATCTCCGTGAAGATCCCAACATGAAAAGTCTTATTTATAAAGCAATTGCTCATTTTCTGCCAAATGACTTGGAGATCCTCAGAATTTGTGCTCTTTCAATCTTTTTTCTTGAGCGCACCTTGGAATCTTACTACACTGTTGAACATTTGTATAAATGTGCAGATGAAGAATACAATGAGTGCACTAGTTCTGTTCAAAACCGTGTACGTTTTGAATTGCTTCCGATTTTGAAAAAAGGTTTGTTTTTTGATCCTGAGTTTTGGAATTTCTTGATGATCAAGCAGAATTGTTTAGCGTTATTGGGGGATAAAGCCTTTGTTGGCTTAAGTGAAAGTACACTGGAAAACTCTACTGCAAATACAGAGAAGATAACAGAGTATAGGGCTCTGAGCGAGGAACGTGTCTGTTTAACAGATGTAAGCAATGGGGAGCTTGACCCTGAAGACCTCTCTGAAGCCCAGTCCAAAGGTAATGCCAAAAAGAACCATGAAGCTCTTGAGGCATCTAAAATGTTAGATCAAACTGTACCAAGGCACCGCTGTGTGATATGCAACAAGGAATTTGTTGGTGGTCACATCGTGAAACATGCACAAGCTCACCAAAAAAAGGGCAGTTTTTCCTGTGTACTTTGCACCAGAAAGTTCAGGCAAAGAGGACTTATGCTGAAGCACTTAAAGAATCATGTCAGGAAGATAGAAAGGCAACATCTTGCTGCAGTTCTTGAGGCTAGTCAGCAGGCTCCTGCTCTTAATGAACTAGAATGTTCTGACGTTTCTCCGTCTCTTGAAAACGGGAATTCTGATGGTTCCAAAGATAATGAACCAGAGACCGCAGTAGCTCCAAGTGCTGACCAAGTGGTCCAAGTGGAGGAGGAGAATGCAGAACAGGTATTTGATGCGGTGGAAAACCATCTAAGTGACCAGGATGATGCTACTGAAAATAGTAGTGACAGCTGTTTTAATAACGTTCCTGATGCTTTAAGTACAGAAAGTTTGCCCGAAGATGATGAGAGCTCCAGTAAAGAGTCACCTATTCTGCATAAAGTGAATGGAGCTTTTTGCCCTCAAAAAGACATTGATGCTATGGATGAGGAAGGAAGCTTTAAGTGCCCTGCTAATGGTTGTGCTAGAGTGTTTAAAAAGATAAGATTCCTCAATAAACACGCAAGAAAAGCTCATCCAACTGATTTGAAGGTGCAGCAGCATATAATGAAATGGAATAAAGGAAAATGCCGGTTCTGCCAGAGAAAATTTGCTGATTCCCAACATTTTATAGACCACCTGAAGAGACATGTGTATCCAAATGTTTACTTTTGTTTACACTTTAATTGTAACCAGAGATTTAAGCTGTCAACTGAGCTTGCAGAACATACAAAAAGTCATAGTGTTTTTAAAGCTCAATGCAATTTTGCAGAGTGCTGTGAGCTATTTGAGGAGCTCCCTTTGCTGTACGAACATGAGGCTCAGCATTATTTAAATAAAACACCAGAACGTTCAGAAGATGCAAGTGAAAAAGATTCTTCAGATGATCCTTCAGAACTTTGTAGTTACCAAGATGAGGATGAATCTATTAATGAAAAAGAAACTGTAGATTTACCAATTCCAACTTGGAAGTCAAGGAAGGATTCTACAGAACCAAAGACATATATTCAAAGTGTTGAGAAGAAAGCAAATAATGTAATTCACAATGGAAATGAAAGTTCATCTGAGGGTGGCACTACAGTTTTAAGTTTGATAGACCAAAAGACACCTGTGTTACAGCCAAATTCTGAAAACTGTAATGTTGTTAGCGACCAACTAGTCAATGGGCACAGTGACATAGATCAGACATCATCAAAGTCATCAGAAATACCTTTGGACAGAGTGGCAGATGAAACAAGGACAGAAAATGGGTCAGTGTTACCAGTTTTACAGAATTGTCATGATATACCACAAAATAATGCTGCTGCCGCGCAATTACCTTCTAAACCAAATCAGACAACAGAGAATACTTCATATGGTGTCATCTTAACAAAACCGTATGTTAGACCATTGCCTCCAAGTTATCTTGATGAACGATACATTAGCATGCCAAAACGTAGAAAAATTTTGACTGATAAAGTAGATGCTCATTCTGAACAAGATAAATTTTGTAGCAAATCAACAGAAAGATTTAGATGTGGCAACTGCTTGACCATCTACTGTAATTCAGAAGCACTTGAGGCTCACCTTGCACAAAAGAAGTGTCAGACGCTCTTTGGATTCGATTCAGATGATGAAAGTAAGTCTTACAGTCCTTCTGGGTTGGTTTGTTTGGAGGAAAATACCAACCAGAAAACGGTCTTTGAAAACAGGCAACCTGATGGAATAGTTAAGACAGACACAACTTCTAAGCAATTGTAGTATGCTAGAACTTAGACAAGTAAATCACAGTACTGTGCTAAACTGGAAGTTCAAATTGGACATGCTGTTTAGAGTAAGAAAGAGGTGTTGAGAATTGGTAGACAACTCTAATGGAAAAGACTTCTCGTAAGACAGAAGGGGGTAATTCAATCTGTCTTTCCTTGCATGTTTGAAACTAAACATGTTGAAAACAAAAGCAGTGTTCTAGATTAAAGAATGATTTACATTGGTTAGTCTTCATTTTGATCCCAATGCATTTTCTTTTGCAGGTGCCTGATTCAATGTTGTGGGAAAATGTATCGAACGAGGAGTGGTGTAAGAAAACACTACATGAAGAAGCATCAGTTAATTTCCCAGTTGGCCTTAATCATAAAGCAGTCTCAAATTACTAAAGAAAAACATGACCTTGATAAAGACAAAGCACATTTTCTAGACAAAACTCACAGAGGAGTAGTAGGAGCTCTGCAGGTCTTGAGTCCAGAAAGGTTACTACAAAATCCCCAAAGTACCAGTTATCCAAAAAGCCACATTCATTCCAAATGTGTGATTGAAGCTTAGTGGCACAGTCTTTCTAGCATGAAGGTTTAAGGAAAATAAGGCATACAGTTGAGCAAGCAGAGAAAGCAGAGGTGTTAGTTGCCTTATGGAAATAAAACCAGCCAATTCTGAAAGCTACTTTAGTTGGAAAATGTGTGGTTAAAGGATATCCATCCACACAGCTGGGAAGGAATCATTCAAGAAGCTGTTACATTATTATAATATGGATAAGAAATGCGTAGAGGAACCATGCATTCTTTTTTTCAAAGTTTGAGTATGATTCCATTATCTGCTAAAAAGCATGGAGCTCATTTAGTAAACTTACACTCAGAATCCAGAAAGAGGAATGTAGAAAGAAATCTAAGATGGATGGAATGCTCAAATAGCCAAAAACTTGGAAGTACAGAGCATGCAAGGAAAAGTGAGTTCATGTGATATGAAGTGTGGAAGTTGCATGCATCTGATTTCCACTGTGCATAAGAAAAGCCCTTTTCAAGGCTATGGTAAATGTGTATGTTAAGAATGTCCTGTAAAACATCTATTGTAGGTGCAGGAAGACTAATACAAGCAGTACATGCACAGATTGTGTGGATATTAACAGGAGCAGATTGAAACAAATACAGAATGTGAAGGAGGTTAAGCTTGCATTACAGGGCAGAGTTAAACTAATTTTATGTGAATACAGAGGTCCTTCAGCTGTTGGTATGACTGAAAAGAACTTGAGATGGCTTCCTGTTTTAAAAAAAAAAAAGGGCAGTCAAAAGCAAAGCATATGTCAAGTTGGGGAAAAAAAAGATCAGGAAGAGCCTGTTTGTGATGTTGCTTAATGGTGGTAGGTCACAACTCAGTACTGTAACTACTTACTTACTGTCTAGAGGAAGGGAGAAAATACGTATTGACTCAACCTTAAGACGCATTACAACCGGATCTAGTAGCATCTCTTGAAAAGATAGCCTTTCCCAGAAGTTAGTGAAGGAGTTAGATTTAAACTTTAAGCACTTTATCCAAAATTCACTGTTCATAGAAACAATCAGAATGTGAAGATGGGAAATCTGAGTCATTCAGCTCTATATGTAACATGGAAATACAGGACATTTGGAAACCAGAAAAGATGCTGTTGTAGTTCATGGTCTTCCCACCCCAAACAGAGGTGTGGCAAACATGCACATTGTCTAATTACTGTGCTAATTTATCCTCTAATTTATCTTACACTGTCTTGCCACCTGAAAATGTTTTATTTGGGATCCTGTTCTATGCGGGTAGCTGAAAATTTTAATGTGATTGTAGGCACGGAAGGTATAGCGGTGAAAGCTGGTGTGTACAGATGGAGTCATCACAGAAATGTAGGACAGCAAAGACCAACTGTTCCTGCTCAGCTAGTTTGCTTACTGAATAGTTCATCACAATGCGTGTATGGCATAAGATGATGATCAACTTGCTTAAATCAACAGATATGTAAAAACTAATGAGTAAAAAATCAAGAGGTACATAAAAGATCTGTTCATTGTAGCAATGGCTCACACTTGCAAACCTAAGGGTTTCATTGTAAAATAGGCTGTTAAGTAGTTCTGAAACTTAAACTTAATAGTTCAGTAATGCCTCTGCTAATAATCCTCTGTGAAATTAAACAGATATTTGCATTGATTCTGCTTCCTTTTCCCCTCCTGGGAGGTAAAAAGAACACAAATTCAAAATCATACTCTTTTGAATTCTAGAAAAAATTTGCCTTAACTTTGAGTTGGATTAATGTAAAAGGTTATAAAATTATGATCACAGGTATGTGTGCATTACATTAATACCGATGACTGGCCCACTTTCAGAGATTTGTATGACATTTGAGGCACCAAAGAATTTTTTTTTGCAGTTGCAAAAAAACTGATTTAAATGCATCCTTCATTATATATACATATATACACTATATATATTTACATATATAAATACATTAAAAGTTTTTAAACATAAAATTAATGGGGACCTTATCAGCCCAATGCACTCTCACATTTTTTGCTTTCAAGTTACCGACTAATTTTTAAGGACCCAGTTACCATCTTGAATGTTCCCAGGCTCCCCCTTCTTTGCTTAACATTGTTAATCTAGTTAAATTTGCTTAAATATATCTGGAAAAAAAATGTTAATTTTAAAGTATTACAGTTTTAAAAATCTGAAAACTCAGTCAATAGATATGACAAAAATGTTTGTGTAAAGTCTTTTAAATGTACCTTTAATCTTTGGTGCTTTTTTGCCTTTTCCTGGAGCTCCACGTGTTTGAAGATGCTTTAAAAACATGATTGAGACTTGTATTTTCTTTGGCTGAAGTGTGTAGATAAATGCATCTATGTACATGCATAAACTGTGACCATAATTTTTTGTACCTGCATTAAACGTGTTTTTTGTTCAAAGATGCTTTTCTTGGACACCACCATTTGTTTATACCATGTGTTCAGTATATACACTTCGGAGAACTGGAAAACTGAATTCTTACGTAGGTGAACATTAGCATCACCTAACACCTATCAGAAATACGCTAAATTGACTTAAAGTAGCAAGTGGGTGGTAACATTTTTGGTTTAAGTAATGATTTTTTACTTCAGAAGACATTGCGTTTTCCTTAAAATGCTCTCTGATACCTATTGGTACTCTCAGATAGTTGCACTATTAAGCAACTTTAATTAGGAGCAAAAAGATACTGGTAATGTGTGGGGGATAATTCTACATGCTGTTTAAGGATTCTTTAGTATGTTGAGTGTTACCCTATACTAAGCCTGCAACTTCCAGGGCTGAAAAAGGTTCCAAATCTAGAATTGAAAGGTTTTTTTTCCCCCCAGGCATTAAGCATTGTATGATGTAATTGGAAATACTTCTTCAGGATGTATCACTTTGATTCAATAAGTACTGAAGTACATGTGTAATGTAAGCATGCAAGTACCTTAAAGCTGCCTGAAGTTACACATGAGCTTAGGAGCTTTGTTGGATCAAAGTTTGTGCACTTCATTGCTGATAATCGTGTTCTAATAACGTTCCTCCAGGTGGCTGTAACTTGGATTTAGACTTTCCTTTTAAGACTGTCTACTCTAACCCGATCACAGTTCACTGTAAAGGTCATGTAAATTCTAATTTTCAGAGTTGCCGCTTGGTAGGCACCTTTCACAAAAAAAGAAATACTGGAAGTAGGTTGAAAGTGGTCATATCTGTGGGGAAAGGTCACTGGTACTTTGGTTATTTAGCCATATTCATTAAAACTATAAATTGTATAGTTTGGATAATTTATAACATTAAACTTTGTGATTTTAATATCACATTGAAGGTTCAGCTGTACTCATTTCTTTTATTGTTTAACACCAGTGGTATGGACAAAAGACTCAAAGGGGGCGGTAGTGTTATATTTTCTTAATTTATTTGGTACTGTATAACACCTTTCTGATTAAATGCAGTGTATGCATTTTGGGACTCTGTTAATTTGTAAAAGCTGTTACAGGTTCAGCAAGAAAGGAAATTTGTGCTTCCTTGTTGAATGTTAAATTATTTTACTTTGCATTTTATATAAGAGTACAAATTAAAACTGAGCCATCAAACTGCAATAAATCAACAGTAGTGTTTCATTTTAAAAACTTTTTTGTACTGTACATAGATTTGTTCAATAAAACATTGTCTTTGTTGTTGATAGTAATTGATCTTATCTTTTGGGGAATCACTCTGAAAATACAGCTGCAATGTTTATAGTTACTGTGTTGTGTTTGATGTATGATTGTTGCACAGCACCTGTGTAAAGCTGCCAGGTCTTGACGTTCCTGGTGTGTGGATATTTGGATTTGAATAGAGTAATTCTATTCAGGTATATCCAAGAATACCCAGGATTACCAAGGAAATTAAAACAGAACTCCTGTCTCTTCCCCCTGCCCTTTTTCTTCCCTCTAGCTAATTAACTACCTGCTCTGGTAAATTTGGGGCCTCTTAGTTAAATATGTCTTCAAAAAGTCATAGTATTATTACAGATTCTTTACAAATCGATAACTGCTGAAGAGAGAAGCATGTCTGTGTCTGAGGGAGAGGAATAGCTTTTTTTTGGTCATCAGTCTGAGACATGTGAAGAGCACACCTACTGCAGGAAAAGCTTCCATGAGCACCTGAACCTTAGACACCCAGCAATCCACTCCTCAGGTTTGACTGGCCCTAACCATCTTCAAAACACAGGCAACTTTAGGATCATTTATTTAAATAGTCAGCCATGTGCACTGGGAACCAGACTCTAATTAGTCCATATACAGATGTAATTTACAAGCATCGTGTATTGTTCAGATGATGTTACACTCCCTGATAAAGGGAATCGATCAGAACACAAGGGGGAATGGGCGTCTGCTCGTTGATCAGCCCAGATCTCGGGGTGAGACAGGCCTGTGAAGTTTCTGACCTGGTAATGGAGGGCTCGTGTAATAGTTCTTAACACGCGTGTGGAGAACGGCATAAGGCTGGCAGGGCAGACATGGAGGTGGTAGGGGTTGGGAGGAATAAAGCTAGCAAGGAAAAGTTGGATGTGGTGTTTAAAGAAATCGGAAGACCTATGTTCATTTTAATGGCTTGCATGGTGTTTACCCCTGGGGGGCAATGGCTTCAAAATGCGGAGGAGGTTAACCACTCCGAAGCTGTTGTGTAGGGCTTGAAAGCCAAACTTGGGGCCACAAACAGGTCTGGATGCAGCAGCTTCAAGATACCTCTGCTTCTAGCTGTTTGTCTTTCTCCTGCATAAAGCTGTTAAAGCTCTCCAGCGGCCCTGCATAACCATGGACTTCCGGAGGGCGGACTTTGGCCTGTTCAGGACGCTGGTTGAGAGTCCCTTGGGAGACAGTCCTGAAGGGCAAAGGGGTCCAGGAAGGCTGGATGTTCTTCAAGAAGGAAGTCTTAAAGGCGCAGGAGCAGGCTGTCCCTGTATGCCGCAAGAAGAACAGGCGGGGAAGACGACCGGCCTGGCTGAACGGGGAGCTCTTGCTGGGACTCAGGAAAAAAAGGAGAGTTTACC
>NW_008824791.1:1418671-1423090 GCF_000699105.1 Pygoscelis adeliae
CCATCCCTGGAAGTATTTAAAATACGTGTAGATGAGGCGCTTAGGGACATGGTTTAGTGGGCATGGTGGTGTTGGGTTGACGGTTGGATTCGATGATCTTGGAGGTCTCTTCCAACCTTAATGATTCTATGATTCTAATAGGGATAGTAACCTCTGGTGTGATACACTTGTTTCCATTGCTTTGTTAGTCCCCTTGACTGAAGGCTGTAGTCCAGAGATAAAGACGGTGTAACTGCTTTTTTCTTTTGCTTCAAAAAGTTCAATACCATCATCTGGAAATGCTGGGTTATTTAGACGTTTTATTTACAGTCCTGTAAATTCTTCATGTTCTTTGACCGCAGATTTTGACTGTCTTCTGCAAAATTTTGAATGGTGATTTTTTTTTTTTTTGTGTGCAAAGTTTTGACTTCAAACTTACTCTTATTTTCTAGCTTGTATAATTTCAACAAGGCCTTTGCCTGAGAAAGTTACTAAGTTTGGGTATAGGGGTAAGGGTTCTCAAGTCTCTGATACTATGGCACATGCATGTTGCAGGCAAAATATTTATCAAAATGGCAATAAGCCATTTGATAAATTCATTGCAGAATATATTAATGTACCAAATGTAAACTTTTATGCCCTGGACATTGTTTTAATTCCTTTGACATGCTAACAATTCAGGCAGAAGTAACAATTTCTCAGTAGAACTGTACCCTAAGCTGGTAGCCTAATGCAGCGTTGTAGGTTTTCTCATCGGTGGCCCACTTCACAACAGGTCAGTGTGGCTGGTAAACGGGGCAGGAAAAGTTCGGTGTCCGGCGTTAAACAGCTGGACTGTGAGGAGTAAATACTGAGCTTTGAGCCCAGGAGGAGGAGGTTGGGGTGCCTGGATGAGTGAAGCACCTAACAATTAGAAGCGGATGGACAGACCAAAGAGGTGCTCAAGGGTGCTTGAAATAGTCTACGTAAGTTTATGACAGATGCCAACTTGGAGGTTGTTTGGTATACAGATGACTTTAAGTCCTTGAATTTTGTATGTTGAAAGTTGAAAAGGTCATATTTGGAACAATTTTTTTCTGATTTTTAGAATTATGTAAGAAAAAAATGTAACAATATCAATGATGGTAGGTAGGGGGTGTAAAATATCAATTCAAGGTTATGAAATAAAATTGAATGGGAGGTACAGTTAAACAATATGCTTCATGTGGTAACTAGCTACTCTTGTCCGTTTTTATAACGTATTCTTTCAGGCCGTTCATATCGTCTATCAGCATTGTCGACACTATATAAGGTAACTTGTTGGGAAATTTAGCGTAGGATAGCAGTGGCAAAATGAGTTAATGTAATGGCCAGCGTCATTTAAGTATGTATGTGAATATCCTGAAGTAGTTATAGTTTATGACTGTGCCCACCTATAAGACAGCTACTTCTCAGATGACTGTAAAATTTATATCTGTGTTTGCTAGTGTTGTAGTAATTTCTCATTTATTTTGCTTAGCTTTCAAAGGAAGGAAAAAAAAGTCTAACTGGTATTTCAGTTCAGTTCCTGCCAATCCAAATAACCTCGGATATATTTTGTGCTGTCTTGCTGGCGTCAGAGCAGTGCCTATGTGACTTAGAGCAGTATCTAGCACCGCCTGAAGCTATATTGCTATGTATCAGTATCATTAAATCCAGTATTTCTGTCTCAGTGCCTGACATCTGCACTGTGCTCATAGAAATAAGAGGACGGTTGACTTTTTAGGGGTATAATTTGCAGTAAATAAAATTCTGAATAGGCCGGGGGGGATGGGACAGGGGGAGAGGATCACTCGTAGTGACTCCTTGAATTATGACTGCAGCTTAATGTTACAAGGGTTCTAGTCACCTTTTGTTTATATAGGCTAATAATTTTCCTGTTTTCTTCCCCTTTAGGAATGTCAGTTTGCATTCCTTGTCAGCGATCAAAGTCAATTTTGAAAGTTTGAATAAAAACTCTGTAGGGAATTCTGAGTTATGGGAAAGAAAAAAAATAAAACCTGTTTCTGAGATCACCCCCCAAAGGGAAAGCACTTACAAAGTATAGGTATAATCCTGCTAAAAGTGCTGGCCTTTGTTTAAAATAAGAAAGGGGGGAAAAAAAATCAGTTCTGAACATTAAAGAGGCTCTCCAATCTGTGATGACAATACACTTTTCTTCTCTCAGAATTAATGGGAATGTGACAATTATAAGGCAACCTGCCCCCCAAAAAAAAAAATTATTCACTGAAAACACAACAAATGTCTCAAAATAATCTAATTTTTAAAATGGCATCTTGATTTTTTTTTCCTGAATTCTAGAATATTCAGTTAATTATTATTCCCCTGAAGTCTGCAAATCTAAATAGGTTTATTGAAACATAAGCAAAAAGAAGGAAAGTTCATTTATATTTCTCGGATGCCTTTTCTAATTTTAAGCTTGCAGGATTAATTTTAAGAAATTCAGGATTTCAGCAGCAAAATTACCTTGGTGGCACATAGGTTGTCCCATTTTTGATGAACCAATTTTGCTTTGTAAACTCTAATACGGATATGCAGAATTCTGCACTGCATATTGTGGTGGGAGGTCTTTCTTTTACATGAAGAGCATGCAAGTAACTGCTCTTACAGAATGTGTAATAGCTGTATGGCAAGGCCACCTATATTATACATGAGGCTAATGTCAATAGAAGCTGTTACATGCTGCTCTAACTGCATAAAGAATATTAAAGCAGTGTACACGTGAGGGGAAATTTGGCACAGCAGACAGTAAGCGTTATTGTGTTGAATCTTTCCAGATGCTATAGGGCTGAATTTTTATCTGAAAGTTAGACTTAAAATTCATGAACGAAACTGGTTCAGTTGTTTCTGGTTTATTTTGCATTCATTGCTATAGCTCAAGAGAATACCTATTACTCTAGCTGAATGTGTGTTGGTTTTCCTTCTGATGAACCCGGGAGATCTGCATGGGCAGTTTTTTAGACCTCAAAAAGGAAACAATAATCTAAAACAAATGTATGTGTAACATGGCGGGGTAGGGATGTGTTCCGTGTTCACGCAGGTGTTCTGTCTTAGGTTTGTGAGAATCCTGAGGGCAGGCATTCATTACTACCGATCTGAACAGAGCCCGCCATAAAGAAGCGTTCAGTTGTTTTGTCGCCTCTTGGCACAAAAGCATCACCAGTAATTGTCTTCAAGTGACGGTCTGCATATCCTTACAGAATCTAGGTCTTCCTGGTTTTGAAGCCACAGGCAACTTCAGCACCAAAAGGTGGCCTCCTTACGCTACCCATATTAAACTATGGGTTTCATGGGAGTGCCTGCTTTTTCTGCCACAGTGAGGTCAAGGACTCATTGCACCTGTATTTTTCTCAGCACCAGCCCTCACGTAGCTTGTGGTCCTTAGCTCAACCAAAGCTTCTGCTGTTGTCTTTTTCCTTTTTCGTTCATCGTTCCTCTTTTTTCTTTTCTCTCCCTAACCCATGAAGTTACCATCACTGGTTATTCTGCCCTTGACCGAGACAATACTGCCAAGTGGAGGAGCAGCACAAGGTTCAAGCCTCTCATGTAGTAGAAAAGCAGCTTTGGCTTGTAGAACTTCATTTCTTTAGGCAGGTGTGCTGTCAGATTTCCCACTCTTGTGGACACGTGTCACTTGCTTGGCATTAGTTCCCAAGGTGTTCAACAGCTCCCTCAGTCACAAGTGGCAGCCACTGTGGCATCAAGTAAGGCTCCATCTCAGATACCCAAAGATCGGTCAGTCCAGCTGCAGTGACCACTGTAGACGTTACCACGGCTTTTGAGGCCTATCAATAGCCTTCCAGAGGCTGTCTCCACTGCGAGCATCTGCCTGACCTCAGCAGGAGCACTGAGCCGTTCCCGAGGATCCGATGGTGGCTGCTGTGCACAGCTGGATCCTGTTGGGAGCCTTGTCTGTGTAAGGCCTCCATCTCTGGGCAGGCTGTGACCCTGGAGAGCTGCTTGGAAATACTGACACTGGAGGCATTGGCTCTGCGTCAACGATGAAAACCCATCGTTAAAGTAAACAGTTGTGGGAGATTTGCTTTCTGTTCTCCTTTGCATCCTCTGCTGGGCTTGCAAGTGACAAGGAGGGGAAGTCGCCACGCGCCCGGGGGCCAGTGATGTAGGGCAGACGGGGTCAGAGCACTTTGTAGCAATACTGCACTGGCTTAAAGGGTGGGGGGAATAAGATTAGCACGGCAACTTCACGATCCGGGGGAAGGGAAGGGTGATACTTAACTGTAAGCTCTTCGTACATGCAGTGTGTACGTTTAAGTTCAGTTTCTTGTGGCTTTCCTCCAGCCGTGGGCTGGGCTGCAGCGCTCGGGCCCTCCCCTGCCTGGCAAGAGCAAGGGCTCTCCACGGACAGCTGCTGGCCGGGGCACGCAGCCCGGCGCAGGTTTCTCTCGCTGCCGGGAGGAG
>NW_008824791.1:1423703-1445747 GCF_000699105.1 Pygoscelis adeliae
CCTGGAGAGCTGGCAGCGCCCTGCCCCGGCGCAGGGCTGGGGCGAAGGGTGAAGCTGCGTTCTGTGCGGTTGTGGCTGTTGGGAGCCTCCTCCTCCTCCAGTGGGCCTGCGTACATCCGAACAGCGCGGGCATCTGGCTGCTGGGAGTTTGGGGTTTGTTTTGGCCAGGGAACGTGCGGCTGCTAGTGGCTTTTAGCAGCTTTTCCGCTCTCAAGCGCTTCCTTTTCCCTCCTAGACCACACCCCCACCCGCACCCGCGGTGAGCTTCGTGCACTGCTGTGCCCCTGCTGTGCCCTGTTAGTGTTTAAAAACGTATTTAAAACCCAAGTCTCTCTTGCTGTTTGCGTTAATGACGTTTGCTTTCAGGTTTTGAAAGGGTAAAACGCAAATCTTTGTAGAACAGAGCACTTTCAGGTGTGAGCGTCCCCCGTAACTTTGTAGATGTTGAGATTTGTTTCGTAAAACTTAATTTTGTATGAGTTACCTGAGGCCACTCAGAATATTGTCCTGAAATAGACTCATCCAAAAACCTTGAATACGTTTCATGTGATATACTCAGACCTGTAAGATTTGCCAAACATGTTTCTTATAAAAGTCTTATGCCCGTAGTTTTTCTTCTTGCTTTTTTTATCTACTTTTTGCAGTGATTTTTAGGTTAAATGAAAAGATGTTAATTTTTTTTACTTCAGCTATTAGTCTCGTCTTGTTTAAACTTTACAGTTTTTATAGGTAACGTGTTAAGTACCCAGCCTCAGTTCAGGTGAGAACTGGCTACCGCAACTACTTTAAAAGTGTATTTCAGTTTGTTGTGTTTCCTATTTTTGCCACGGAGCCTTTTAGCTGTTTTTTTTTAATGTTACGTTTCAATGCATTGTCATTGTGCTACAATGCATGGTGTTTTCTTGTGAACCCGGGAGTACTAATTTTGTTAGCGTGGAAATAAAACAGATTTAATTCCATTTCCATCAGTCTTCAGGAACCTATATGGAACCTCACTTTCACAAACTACTGTGGGTTGTCTGAAGAACTGCAAACTTCTGCTACTAGAATTCTTGTTCAGCATACGAGGAATCAGAGATTACCTTAGTTATCTCTCCATCTGCATTTTGGTCAATTTTCTGTTCATGGGAAACATTTGAAAACTTGCATATTCTTCAAAATAACAGTGTGTTCTCTGACCGAATCATGTGAACTACCCATTTGATGCAGAAATTAAGATTCAGATTCCATATTCAGAAGAACCATAAAAGATTTGTCTGGTTCTTCTTTCTCTGTGTAATCTTGCTTCCAAGAAGACATGTGGATGGCTTATTTTGAAATATCCCAGAGCTTTTCAAATGGAGAATGAAACCAAGCTCAGCTTTTGCTAAGTGAAGTTGCTGTATGGTGACACAAAGCAGGAAGCCCTAGATGATTTCATGTTGAATGACCTTATTTTGAAGTTAAGGCTAGCTGCATCTCAGGAAGTATAGGTAAAATGCATTGTGTGCAAGGATCTTTATACTTCTTGAAGCACTTGGAGTTTCTAAACAGCTTGAAAATACTTGAAGAATATTAGTAATTTCATTTGGAAGAAAAAGTTGCATCCTTTTCATCAAGCTCAAATAGTACATAATAAATTCCAAGCAGTCATTGGTACTGGAAGTAGGGATTACAAGGTAGCAAGGTCTTCAGTAAAAACAGCACCGTTTTTTAAACGTGTTCCCAAGTCTTTGGGTATCTTCTGTGTCTGATACGATTGGGTCAGATTACAGTTTGCAAACAAACTTTTAAGTCTTTGCATTTCATTTAGGCTTGTCTTGTACTGTCTTTGGAGGTGCTGGTCAGGAGTTTAAGAAATGGCATAGGTTTGGGTTTTAATTGTGAGAGAAGCAACTGCTAACTTAAATTTCTTTACTTGCAGAAGCCATTCATGCCATTTTGGTTTACAGCCAAAATGTAGAAGAAGTTTTGAAACGGAGAAAAGTCTATCGAGAAATAATTTTTAAGTATTTGGCAGCACAAGGAATTCCAGTGCCTCCTTCCTCTGAGAAACACCTACTCATTGATCGTGTAAAGCAGTACTGGAGTGGGCAGCTCACAACACGTTCCTCAGAGTCAGGGGAGAGAAAACCACACGCAAAGGTGAGTGCTGCTTTCTGAAAGACCGGAGGATGCTTAGCGTTGCTTTTGCAGGATAACCCATGTAAATGTTCTAACGTACATCCAAAATGTGGCTCTTCATCTGTATTGAGGAAGGTACTGAATCTCTTTAACTCTTGGCTTGTTTGGTTTTGGTTGTTTTTTTGTTTTTTTTAAATTACATCATTTAAAGGTGTCTGTGCCAACATATCACTTGCAGAGCACAGTCTTCTGCTCTGTCTTGCAAAGTATATTAGTGCATTTGAACTCTAATGTGTGGGGTCTTTTCCATGCTTTTAATTTTTAAGTTGCACTGTAAGCTAAAGTAGAGGGTATTCACAAATAATTATGTGGATTCAAGGACAACTGAAAACAGTGTTAATCGTACAGAAACCTTCCATAGCCCCTTGTCATTTTTTTAATGTGGTGGATCTTCTTAAACTTTTGGTATAGATCTGGGATTTCCAGTCATCCTCCAGCCCACCAGGCACTAGCAATACCATTGGTAGGGCACATCCCAGAGCAGAGCAAAGAGATGCTGTCGGTAGTAGATCATAGGGTGACAACGTCTGTCAGACTGTGGTCTAAAATGTTGCAGGGGAGGGAGGGAATGGAGAGAAAAGTACCTTTTTGTAAGTGGCCTTGATCTACTTCTAGAGACAGTGCAATCAAAGTAGCACTGTCTGTAAGCTGTTTTCCTTTTCACCTCTTGCAGTTAGAGTGCAGAATGGATTTTAGCAAATTTTTATATTGTTGAAATGTAGTTTGTAGCAGTGCCAGGTCTGTGTCATTTCTTCCCGTTGGTATTAGTAACACTTAATACAGTGTAGCTAAATGTGTTTTCTGAAGTTCAAAATTTTGACATTTAGCAAATCCTCGTGGTGTAATGAGCTGTCAGTCTTTTATTAGTCTTGGCTCTTTACCATGTGGCTCTAAATAGCCACCTTGCTCTTTCAAGTGCCGTACTTCTGAGACCTAATGGGCAACAGCCCCACCAGCTGGACTGTTAGAGCTCTGTAGCTGTTGATAACCTATTGTATTGAGCTTTCTCTCAGGGATTAACTGATGAGAATTACAATTTAGGTGAGAATTGTTTTCAAAACAATTTTTTGTGTGCATACTTTGGAAAAAAAAAAAAGTTGCTCTTGCAAGAACACTTTCCAAGTATTACCCCATAGCGAAGCTTTATGATTGAAAGTAAGTAAATTAAATTCTCCAAAGTACTTAAAACACATTCACGAAGAATGAGAAGTTCAACTGGTTTATTTATCACATACATAATCTTTTGCCTTTGTTTTCTCTTAATTCTTGTGGCCCTCACAGTTTTGACGAAATGGGTAAAATGAACCTATGTAACAGAATTAGAAATTAATTACAACTTATTGTGAAACAACTACAGTATTTCTATATAGAAGTCTCCAAACTTTTCATACTTAATACTTACTTAAAACATACTTAATTTAATACTTACTAGACTTTGATGTTAGCAAACTTGACATTTGATTTACTTCTAAAAGTCTTGCTGTCAAGTTGCAAATACTGAGAAGCCCTACAAAATAACTGTACATTTAGTTCTCGTTCAAAAAACACCTCACCTTACAGTTGGAGGTGATACATCTTTACGTTGGAAAGTTTGGATGCTTTTTCTTAAGTAAAAAGTCTTACCTATTGTAAGAGAAAGCAGAGGATAAACAAACTATGTATATACAAATTAAATAGGCTCACAGGACTGTTACTTGAGCATCCGATTGTTGCCTTTTACAGTGACGCTTCCTTTAGAAAGAAGTGTCCTCTAAACCAAATGTGGTTTTATAATCAACTTAAAAACCTTTCTTAAATAACTAAACATGAAGCAACTTGTTTCCTAAATGTTTGTGCTTAAATTTTGCTATTCTTCTACACATAGTTGTAGACATACCAAGAATTCAATTGCAAGGAATAGATTTTTTTTTCTTAGCTTGACCCATAATAGCATCTAAAAAATCTTACTGCTTACTTTGTTGCAGTACATATTTAGTGATACAACACTTGGAGTGGTTTGTCACCCTCTTCTGATATGGTTTTAATAACATGACCATTGGTTCCTTGCTGATACTTGCTTTTGCTACTTACTGTGAACTTGGCTTCAAAACTATACCCACCACTCTGATGTCAGTCTCAGCAACTCATCATTAAACTTAAATATTATTTTGAAGTATTTCTTATCCCCCTACATCTTAGATGTATTTTAGGAGTGTGTGTGTGTCATTTTCTGTGAAACGAGAAAAAAGGGCACAAGTCGCTTGTCCATAACCTATGGGGAACTAGTGGAAGACGTGTTTTGAGTAGTTTCATGCTTTCGTTCACTGGCCCACTCTTCTCTAAGGCTTCTATACAAGACAAGAATCTTTGACTGAGCCTTTTCAAATTATTCTTTGAAGGTTTGGCTGTCTGCTAGCAATCTTTACTTTGTCTCACTACTTAAAAATACTTTCTCAGCAGATTCAGTGTTGAACAAAGGATTTTATGACAGGCTGAATGGAGTTGCCTTTATTCTGGGAGTAAGCCTATGTTGCTACGTGAAAATCCCTGCAGCCCTCCTATCCCAATGTCATATTGTCTCAGTCTGTTTTAAATGATCAGTTGTACAGTTAGAAAAGTAACTGAGATTCCTCGAGACTTTTGTCTATTTTGAAGGAGCAAAGGTAACATAAATTATGGTTTTCTTTGATTTGGGCTCTTTTCCTATTAGAAATATGGTGAAGACTACAAACATCACTCATGAAAGCGACCAAGCACCTTTTGGGTGATTTTTGGCAGTCTTACTGCCAAACAGGGCTAAATTCAGGCACGTAATCTGGTGGAGAAAAAGTTCTGGAACACATTAATTCTTTGAGTGTCAGTTCTTCCTGAACTAGTTTTGCATTTTTTTAGCGTATTCCACTGACATAGGTAGAATACCCCCATAAATCAGAAGTATTCTGTCAGCTTCAGGTATAAGGATGTGCATAGTCAAAAGGTGACTTCCCAATAAGTACTATTTGTTCTTATCAGCTATATGAAGATGCAGACACCAGCACAATTCACCAACTTAAAAGGAACCAAAAAGAAGAGACTGATGGCAACATGAAACAGGAAAAACATGTCAATGTAAGTGCTTATTTGTAAGCACTTTTTAGTAAATTGATACGCCTTAATATGATATTAGCTTTTCAGGTTGGGTCTGTATCCTTGTTTTTCTGTAACCTTCTTTTGGAAATGTAATGGCCAGTGAAGTTACTCACCCAGGTACTTTTTACTCGGCAGAAATTTTGTCTCTCAGTGTGAGAATCCTGGTCTCGTGGAAGTTGTTCAAAAATCCTTCCCCTGCCTTTTTGCAGTAGAACCAAGGTTTTCCTCTTTGTTTATAAATTGGAGACCAAGGCAAAACTGGAGGACTATTCTAACTGTAATTCAGACAACCTACCCTAATTCTCTAGATAAGATGATCATGATCTTGAAAATAAATTAGATTTTACTTCGTTGTTGTTCTGAGACAGAGTGCCTATAGAAAACTTGAAGAAGACTTAATATGTTTAAAAAAGTATTTACATGATTTTATGTTGTTCTAAATGGTAATCTCGCGTGTTAAGGCTGAATAGTTATAAGAAAAAAAAAATGTGCTTGATTGCAGAGTCATGGAGAGAGACAAAAGTCACCACAAGATGACATTCATGATCTAGGAGGAGAGTTCTGTCAATGGTTCTTTGAACTCCTGAATTCTCAACATCCCTTGGGACTAAAATCTGAAGAAAGATGGGGACCACAGCATTTTTGGGAGGATGCCAGGATGAAGTTCTGTTACAACACATTCGAAAAAAACATGGAAGAATATGTTGGTGCAGAAATGGTGAGCCTTCGTCTGCTCTCGTTGGTTAAAGAAGAGTATCTTCTATTCAACCCTAATCTGCACGGCAGTGGACTGAAATGTGCCATGTCTCAACATGGGTTAGTACTGGTAGCAGTGGCTGGCACGGTACATAGAGACAACACTTGTTTGGGCATCTTTGAACAAATTTTTGGACTCATTAGCTGTCCCGTTAGGGAGAATACCTGGAAAATAAAAGCTGTGAATCTTAAAATAGTTGGACAGAATGCCCTGGAGCCTGGGATGCAAATTGAGAAACCCTCCATAAAATACGAGCCAAACCAACTTCAAGAGTTGTATGATGGGAAAGAACTGACTGTGTTTGAACCTCAGAAATTCTGAGCAATTCTTTCACAACTGTGTGACTGGGCGAGGGGGGGAACACGCAGCACTTGTAATGCATAGCTGAATATTGAAATGGTTGCAGCCATGTGATGTTGTCCCTTTTTTGAGTCAGATTTGCTGGATGACAAACTGAGATACAGTCTAAAGTGTTAATACACGTGATGCTTTTGGGCACCTTTCTAAGAGCTAACAAATATTTCATAGTATTTCATAGTATTTGTAGTATTCCATACTACATTCCATACTTAGGAAAGGAGTTAGTTTGGTTATTCTTGGTTACAAAACATGGTTACATTTAAATATGGGTTGGCAGCAGTATAATGAACTAGATAACTCGGGGTTCACAAACTGCAGGTTGCTTCTCTTCAGGTCACCAGTTTAAACTCTTATCTGAGTTGTAACAGGAAGTCATTGCTTCTGGCTTGTTGAAATTGGGATTGGTGAGTGTCTAAATGGATGTCTAAGTCCCAAGAAAATCACTTGCCGCTTCAGGAATTTTTGGGGAGAACAGACAAAATAATGTGAATGGAGGCTGCTGCCATTTATGTTCTAAATGTGGGTCCATCACTGAACAGTAGAAGTACTTTAATGGGACAATGCAGAGAACTTAGCATCGTTGAAGTCTTTTTTTCTTTGGGTTAGTAGCTTCCTTTCCTTTTACCTTATGGTTCGAACTTTGTAATGAATACAGACAAAAGTCTCTGTTGTTCTGTCTGTGGCCCCAAGCAGGCAAATTTGAGATGGTTGCCCAGGCATCCATTTCTAGCACTGACTCTTTTGGATCAAGTAGTTGATTTCATGACTTACAGCAGCACTGTATGAACAAAATGCTTTGATAATTATTTTGTATATACTTACACCAGAGTTTTTAATATAATAGTTGTGATTTTTGTATGTTTTCTCAAAATAAGAATTTTATCTACTCTGAGCTGCTTTGTTACATTGACTAGAAGTCAATTTGTTAACACTGGGCAGTTACAACGACAGGTGATACTAAATAAATAACCCAATTACTATTTCATAACGGAAATTACTGCCATTGTAGAACTTGAATTTTTTTACTTTTTTTTTTTTAATTTATAAGTGATTAGAGGTGAAACAAGATGAAAACTTGTATTTCCGCAGCTTGCTTGGATTGTTTGGGAGTTTTGTTTTAACTTTATAGCTTCACCAATGCAAGTTGTGAAAAAGGAAACATTCCCTGTAACATGGCAAAAGTTCTTTTGGTTTTGATATGTTTGTCAAAGGTGACAAATGGTAAAATTATGGGTGGCTGAGGGGAAACAAGAAGATTCAGGTATGCACAGAACTGGTTTTTATGAACAGTCTGAATCTCGAGTGCTCTTTAAAAATTTCTAAAATAAATTCTTTCCTGAGCAAAAGTTCAAATACTGTATTGGAATGTTCTTTCCCAATAAACAGTTGAGTTGTGGCTTCTTCAGCTACTGATGTATAATAAATAAAAATCACCCTGAATTTAAAATTCGGAAGAAGCAGTTTCATCATATGTGTTGAGAATTGCATTCCTCTTCAGGTGAGGACAGAAGCCTACCTAAGGGCCTAAATGGGTACCTTTTCAACATTCAGTATGACAGCCCGTAATTCAACTAAATATTTTGTCGTTTGCAGAACTGTACTTTGTAACTGGCAGCGTAACTATTACTTTAGTCAGTGTGTTAAATACGAACGTGACTAAGGGTGTAGCTTTCATTAGTGCTTTCAGCTGATGTGGTGCCGGCGGTCCCCTTCCTCCACTCAGGTGCATGTCCTTGCTTCCTTCTTGTATCGGCATTAATGCTTGTGCTAACTCTGAGCGAGAGGGAGTGGGGACTGATCCCAATGAAAGCTAACTCATTGTCAGAAACCCTTCAGGCTGATCAGCTCTGTTAGAAGGCCGGCCACACAGGTGCTAGTGTCAGCGTGAGGAACAGAGATGAGAATTTGCTTTTTTTTGGTGACAACCTGAATTTGGACGTGAGGAAAAATGTCTTTACTGAAAGAGTGGTTAAACGTTGGAACAGGCTGCCCAGGGAAGTGGTGGAGTCCCCATCCCTGGAGGTATTTAAAAGACGTGTAGATGAGGCGCTTAGGGACATGGTTTAGTGGGCATGGTGGTGTTGGGTTGACGGTTGGACTCGATGATCTTAGAGGTCTTTTCCAACCTTAATGATTCTATGATTCTGTGGGATTAAGCAAGTGATCAAATAGCAGTCTTTGTTAATTCTTACATTCCAAATGTTTATGCTTGATAACTTCAAAATACTGAATGCAAGGAGCGTTGTGGTAAATCAGCTTTTTACTAAGGCTGGTACCTAATGAGCTTGTTCTTACTCCTTCAGTTCTCCTACACAAAGTATGCAAGAAAACGTTAAATTGTCACAGCCTTGTGACCGCTGTGTAAATCCCTATTCTGTTGCAGAGTGGAGTAGGTGCTGTATGATTTACTGATGACCTGTTGGTGCAGTTGCTGCTCTTGCATTGTTATCAGGCTGTTAAGAATCTGCATGCATTAGTCTGTGCTCATTAGCCTGCTGAGTGATAACTGATTTTTGCAGCAGCTAGTTTTGGTGTGTGCTTATGGGTTACTTCAAATTGTAGTTACGAAGGAGCAGCTGGTATCAGCAGTTGATGGTTGCTGATGAGCGGCAGTTATCCCAGGCTGCTGCTGCAAAATGCAGGAAACAGTACAGTATCTGCTCTTTACAATCTCACCACCTGAATATTGGTAGGCGCTGACAGTCAGCTGATGCTGAGTAACTGTGGTTTTGCAGTTATTAACTGGTATGACTTTTTTTTTTTTATCCTGTGATACACCTTCCTCTTTTCCTCCCAGGCCTGCATTCCCTCTTTCAAAAGCATACTCGTCCCTTCTAAACGCATTTTATTTCCACTTGGAAGAAAGGATTCCAGTTTTATACTGGTTTTTCAGGCTCTCCACCTTGCAAGGAGGTGGAACTGTGTTTTGAAAGCTGCTGCCTGTTTGCAGTCAGTTGTAGGGGAGACAGGGAGGCAGTGATGCCTCTGCTCTTTGACATTTTGTATATGTAGAAGCGTGCTTGTTTTGTGCCACGTGAGAGTTGGGAGGTCATATTTGTAGTACTGTAACACAGGATGTCACAGGTATTTTTCCGGTGTTTTTATTATTGTTTATAATATGTATCCTTACTGGGAGTTCAGAATTCGATTTTCAAATCATTGTCACAGAATTTTTTTTTTAAGAGTAGAAAAACACTAACTGCAGAGTAAATTTGAGAAAGTACTTTTAGTTTAACCTTGACTTTTTCCTTAAAGTTAGGACTTGTTTAAATGGAGTACAGCCAAAAAACTTCGCTTGAAATATTTATGGAAGTGATTTCATCACTCCCTCTAGATGCTGCTGTTCAGAGTTGAAGTAACTTCTAGTTGGCTTACCTTTGGAAACAATGGCCATTTTAGTTGCATTTGGGAGATTCAGAAAAATTAAATGAAACTTCTTTAAAACTGTTTTCATCAATTTTCCTTTGTAGCACTATTTAGTCAAAGCTCAAGACGTATTTTCAGTAACAATTGCTTATTTCTATCACTACTACTTAAGCTGAAAAGCTAAATTTATATTTTCTAGATCTGTCTGTGGAAAACAATTTGATAGTAAGCAGAATACTGACTTGCAGTGAAAGAGGCAGAACTTGCCGAATTATATAAATGTTGAACAGTGGAAATTGTATCCCTCTGTTCTAATCAGCCACACCAGACAGATTTAATTTTTTTGCCTCTGAAGTAGGAAGCTTAAATGTCTTAAAGCAATATTCGAGCAGAACCTCTGTGGTCATACAGGCCAGCTACCTTACTGCAAGTTACGCTGTATTGGTTTGGCTGTGCTTACTCTCCTAATGCAGAAGAAGAAAAATAATCACAAGGAGACCTTACGTAGAGCATTAAATGAGTTCTGGCTTGTGTCTGTGGTCTAAATATCCAGCAATGCTCAACTGCATGCTATTTTATCACGCTTGTAATAATAACGAAAGAAACCTGTTTTCTGTGGATCCTCATTTCCTCCATGAAATTAAATTTTTAAATGTATTTGGCAATTTGTAAAAGGTGTCTAATATTCTTCACGTATGTCCTGCTCGCTTAGTAATCTAAGGAGGAAATCTTAAGGTTGCTGACCAGTCTTCATCAAAATACTTGCTAGGTTGTATTTTTTCCCCTCATAAATTGCGAAGGTGGATCAACATTGCCTTTGCAGACTTCAGTGTCTGTTTTTCTTAATGTTTCATAGTGCATGTACCATTAAGCGAGCTGTCAGTTGACTCTGTTTCCTACATCCAGTTCCCTGACCTTAAAAACCCCAATGCTTATTTCAGGGACTATTTCAAAAGGTGTGGATTCCTCATTGCTACTGGAAGGACTATTTCACATCTCAGATTAGCTCTAGTTTTATTAGTTCACAAATCTATTGTAATATACTCTAGTGGTGGCTGCAGAAGTAGCTCAGTTGTTATACCATTGGATTGAGGAAAACAATTTGTTTGGAATTGCGATTGTTTTCTCACCTGAAATGTTTGCAAGCAATAGCATTTCTCACACTGCCTGCAGAGTACCTGCAGTCCTCCTCACCTATCTTAATCAAAACTAGGCAGGATAAAAATGACAAAGTTTCCCTGCTAAGCACTCTGTGAAAGTGCAGGCTCTTAATTCTGTAGGGGGTCTGGGTGCCTTCAGCAGCATGTAGATCTACTAATTAGTAGTTGTTATTTTGGAATGGGAATCTAACAGTACGTTGGACACTAAATGCTACTAAGGACGTTTCTTCGAGCTAAGGGTCATACTGGCTTTGCGGATCAGAAGCAAGGCCTGCTGTAGGAGGTGGGGGCAGGGAGATGTCTGCAGGAGAATCAGCTGTGCTAACCCATCTTCTGCTCCGTTGTTTGACCAGATGCCTGTGCTGTGTTTTTTTTCAGAACAGGCTGTAGGAAACTGTCTTAATGCAGTACACCTTGTAGGCATGGATTTTATGCTTTTCAAATAGTATGAATTTGACTTCATTTGTAAAATCTTTACTAACTTTTTTGGCAGTTGAAATAATTTGCCTAAGTCAAATGCTTTTTGTGGCCTGTAGCTAAAAACTGAGTAGTTTATAAATTAGTACGATTTTAGTACGAATTATATAATTGTTTAAAGAGAGCAATAGATCTAAAGATGGTGATGGAATGTGTAGAGTAAGTTCGTCCTACAGAGTGATGCCAGGCAGTACCTGGTGGCAGAACAAAATCCTAGTGTTAGAAAATCTGAAAGGTGATTGCAGCAGCAAGACCGTATCGTTGCAGAGTATTGTATCTTTACCCTCTCCGTATATTTTATTAAATGTGAAGATCTAACATTACATAGAGTGTGCAAAGGCAGCTACTTTGCCAGCATGACATTACTAGGAACTGCAGTGTTTTCCTGTGTCAGTCTTCGAGCATCACCTGCTGTGAGATTTTTTTTTGTTTTTAGTCTTGTGACTGATTTCTTGATCTTCTCAAACTAAACTGAGAGAACTCGGCAGGTTTAACTGTTACGTGTGAAGAACCGGAGGAGAAGAATGTTTGCTTGAAATACTGATTTTCCTCTAATTCCCAGTTATTTTGGACAAATGTCACATCTTTTTAACAAATTGGTTTTAAAGAGTCACAGATATTTGTTAGAGTGGAGTCTAAAGATGGATAAGTAATGCCACGTTCTTGTTAGTTGTTTCCTCTAACGCACGCTCATATTTGAAATTCAGTATTGAGGCACTTCCAAGACCATGAATGACGTAAGCAGCTAAATAAGGCATTCCAGGTGATGAACTTTAGCATTTCTTCATTGTTCTGCTTTTATTTTGTTCCTGTTCTAATTGTCTTCATTATGGCAGGAAATTTTCCCTGTTCCCTTGTCGCAAGACGCTTCTGCTTCTTTTTGCATTGCTTGCTGTTTCTTGCAATCTCTTATCTTTCTTGATAGCTTGTTCTTTTCCCCCTAAGTGTTTGAGAAGGGTAAATTCTGCAAGGTGATCAAGTTCTTTAAAAAGAGAAATACAGGCCTTCAGTAAAGAGAGCAAAAATCATAGGATTTGGCTTACTGCAGATTGAAAGTTTCTTTTTTCAGGAAACAAAGTCGAAATCCTTAGTGAAGTGTAGCGTTTCTCTCACAGCTTGGAATTAACGGGAGCTGCTGTCAACAACTGTTTTCCTAGATGTATTTCACTCAGAACCATCAGGCTCTTGTTTTGAGTCTGATGTATTCACCAACACAGAACATAGGGCTCTCCTACCTTCTGCACAGTGATGACATACTTGCAGTGCAGTTGGCAGTTCAAATACTACTAATAGCAAGGACCATAGTAGCCAGCAACAGGACTTATTTAGTGCGCCCAGCAGTAAAGACTGATAAAAGATGGGTACGTAAGGCAATTTATGTGGGCCCATGTGCAGGAAGGTTGCAGGACAAGCAGCTGGCAACTGATCGCTGTGACCACAGCAGTGCTTGCTGGAGTGCCTCATTAATCGAGGAGGAGAAGAAGACATTAAAGAGCAGAATTTTACGTATACTGACAACATTTCTACCGGTGTTACAATCCTTAATCTGAGATTCTGAGTTTCGGTTTGTGACGGATGTGAAGTTAAGCCTCTCTCTGGAAAGGCTAATTAGCCTGTGTGCCATGTAAGTAAACCTGGAATGCGCAGTGATGCCAGTCGATTGCAAGGAATCCTCTTTTTTTAAACCCATTTTCAGCTCTTAGCGGTAGAAAGGAACGACCTCGTGTAACTGTAAGGGTAATAACAGTGCTATAATCACCCCTGCCCTGCCTGCAGGAAATCCAGAGGCTGGGTTTAGTCTCAGCAGGCATAATGGCCTTTTGGTGACATCTGGTGGCAGATTCATTGCTCGCCTGTGGTCGTACACTTGATTAAACCGTGCACGGATGCAGGCACAGGCACTCGAGGCTTGCTCTGGAGACAGGGGAGGAAGTGCCTGCTTTACCCCTTTCGTTGCTGGCAACGAAATGGCCTGACATTGCCGGTGGCTCCCTTGCCTCGATCAAAAGGAAAGCTTGAGGGCAGTTCTTCAGCCCTTGATAAGGATCTGAAGGGTGTTTTTAAAGATTTCAGCCCGTCAGTGATGTCAAGCCCATTGAGTGATGTGATATTCAGGAAACCTGTTGTTCTAGGGTTGTAGAGGGAAACATTATGGTGATAAGAAGGCTTCCTGGCAATAAAATTTCAGCTGACTTGTTAAATGCATTTCTTTTGGCGTCTGCTTCCCTGTTTTTTTTCCAGAATGCCTCGGTCGGGTGGCTGGGATCCTGAAGGCAGCACAGTTGCCGTTTCTCAATATTGCTTGCAACTGCAAATCTTAATCACCTCTCAGGCCCAATGGGAGGAGGATCGCCCTCATTCAGGGGTAGTCCATAGCCCTCTGCATCATGCTGAGTTCAAACAATGTTCCTTCTGTTTGTTTGTTGGTTTTTTTTTTTTCAGATTCCCCAGTCCTTATTGAAAATGCCAAGGAAACGGCCAGATTAAATATACTGGAAATTATATTTGAGCAGAGAAGCTAGACATGCCCATCACATTTTGCATTGAGTGGAATGAGAAGTAAGAAACTTCCTATCTTGCTTTGATAAACTTATGCAGAGAACAAAAATAGGAAATTTATTTGGCTCATTGCCAGTAGTAATTGACCTTACAAGGGCTCTTTAGAGATATGGATTAGAACAAAGCAGAGGTTTTTGTGATAGGCTTATGTGTGCAGAGAGGCGATGGTTCAAGCTGTTGTAAAATCCCAGTAAAAAGCATCCAGAAAGCCACTAACAGCCATTAGCTGTTAAAGCAGCTGTCGCCGTTTTTCATATCGGTAGCTGCGGAGCTTGCCAGGCAGGTTTGTGCAGGTAGAAAGGAGAGGGGGAGTGGCATGCAGCCTGAGGGTTCCTCCATTCTGCTTTATGGTCTGGTTGGCCCCGCTCTGGAAGAGGCAGGCATCTGCTGGAAGGAGCAAGGGACGTGTAATTCGTGCACACCCGCCTCTTCTCTGCACTCTGAGAGCATACTTGCAAGGGGAATAACATCATGGTGTACGTGCTGCCGCAAATCACTCATTTTTAAACCAGTAAAAGCCAAAGCTTCTCATCTAGATGAGGTTTTGGTGCCTTGCCAGCATTTTTCCACGAGACTATTGAGAGAAAGGAAATGGCAATTTTTAATAACTCGACCGTGATTTAACAAAATGAAGGGCTCATCCTCTCTCATCAGGAGAGAGCTTTCTCCCTCCTGAGCTGCTGAAGTCTGCCCCAAGCCTGGTGGCTTGTGCCTGAGAACCTCAAAAGAAGAAAAAGAGTAGTTACTCTCCCTAATAATGGGCAGGAGCAGCTTTCAGACAAGGAATGAGTGAATAGACTAGGGCTTCTCCACCAGGAGAGGTGGCAGCAGGGAATAGTAACTCCCCACCTCCTCTGCTGTAAGAATTGGGGAACCGAGTAAAACTTGCAGGTGGAAAACAATGAGGAGATGCTTCTTTCCACTTAGTTAAGTGTCAGGGAAGAGTTTTCAATCTTTGTATTTTTCCTTTTCTTTTAACTTATCTTTTACACTTTTGCCACTTGTTTTCTTTGCCTCATATTTAGTCAGATCGCAGTATCTCAGCTCTCTGGACGGGCATTTTCAGTCTTCAGATGTATTGTGACTTGTTTGAGGAGACCTAGGTGCTCTACATCCTTTCAACTACACAAACAAAAATGGGGGGGCGGGGAGGGAAGCAGCTCCTGTGGTAAAAATAATAATAGATCATTGGTCTATTTATGACAGCTGTCTTTTGCATGTTGTCATTTCCAGCTCCTTCCTCTCTGTCAAGCTACTCCTCAAAGATAATAGGGTGTGACCAGGTCTTCTCTTGTAATATAGAAAGCCTTAATCTCCTCTGAAGAAGCATGTCCTGTGGTCAGTGCAGATCCCATCATGATGTGAATCTGCTCTTTGTGTCACAACTGAGGCACCAAGATTTCCCTTCTTAAAATGCCAGGTGTAACTAAGGAGCAGTGAAGACATGGATATTGGTGGGATTTGTCTCTGGTTGCATTGGGAAGCCTGTAGAAAGTTATCGCAAGTGTCCATTAAAGCAGCCTGGCTAACTCCAAGTGCGCTATTTGAATAGCCGTAACTCCAAAATAGCAAACCAAGTGTTTGATTTTTTTCCTTTTAGCTAATGGCAGAAGCTCACAAGCATATGGAAGAAGATGCTTTTATGTTCTGTCTCAACAGCTATTGCAGCCCTAAAAGGCTATTTTAGATACCCCACATTGTCATAGGATCATCTAGGTAATGTGGGTGAGTGTTGTACTTAAATTTCTGCTGTGTCTAGCTAGTTTTGTCCTAGAGTGAACCATCTACAGCATTCTGAGTGCTTCCACTGTACAAAGCTTTTTAGTCTGAGTCAGGAGGCAGTTTTTGAAGAAAATTTCATGTTTGCTGCCACGCATACAATCAATGTGTTTTGACTCACATTACAGAGCACCCTTGAAGCATGTAGTCTGGGTTCCCTTTGGATGGAACCAACCTGGAGAGATCCTCCAGCCCTGCGCCTAAGGTACCCTGCTCACTGCGAGGCAGTCAGTCCACGGGACCAGCCTGGAGCTAGCTGGCATTAACCGCCCCAACATGTATAGTCTGTATGCTGGCAGCATCTCGGCAACAGCTGTTTCATGCTCCTGTTGCACAGCACTGTTTGCTAATGTAAACACAGCTTAAGGGTGTTGAAACTGGTATTATAGCCTCCTTAGGACTAAATTAAATTAGTTTTCATCATAATACATTTATAAAATGTGTGTATATATGTACATACATATTTTTAACAAGTCTTTCTCTCACTTTCTAGCATTTCCCTTACTAGAATTACATTTCGAATGGAGTAGTTGTCAATTCCTCTTTAACAGCAATAAGCCTTAGACATCATGTCAGTACTTGTTCATCTATTCCTTTTTCTCAGTTCATTAGTATTATTTATTGCATGGCTGGATTTTGAGTATTAATGAATTCTTCTCAAAGTTTGCATTTTTTTATTGAAATAAATTGATCCTTTTAATATCTCTTCAGTAATTATGGGTTTAGATATATTTGCGCAGTACCCTAGCTCTAGCAAGATTAGTGGCGAGAAAATCCCATTCTGAAGATTAGTGTGATATATTGAGTTGAACTCTAGGATTTTACTCTGGTGTTTTCATTATGGAGGTTTATTACAGAAAAACACTTTGTCTTCAACTACTTGCTAGCTGACGTACATCTGAAATGCTCAGATGAATAGCCATTTTTTTTCTGAAATTAGAAACTTCAGCTTATGAGATGCAAACACTTTAAACACTGCTATTAGAAATAGTTGTTATGGCACTAAAAGGATCTCAATATTTTAAATTTGCAATTCAATTTTCAGTTTTGTCTGTGGCACGCATTATCGCATCTGGGACAGACTGACAGTGACCAAACTATGAGCTCTCCGTACTGGCCTGTTGCGAAGGGAGATAGTGGTGTGTGCATCCTCATCGGCTACAGTTTCAATAGAGACCACAAAATGTGTGCACCCTGTATGCTTCAGCTAGAGAGGTTATAAGGACTGAATTTACCTGTTGCACCTTAGCCACTGACTACTAAGGTAATGTAAAGGAATGTGAATTTGAAATACTTTACACACCTGCCTTGTTGATGCCTGATGTTGTTGTCTAGTAGTTTGCGTGTGTTAGATTTGCACCTCTGCAGAAGATTTGTATAGAATAGGATAAAATAAGCTGGAAGCCTTTTAAGGTAAGGGCAGATTTAATTTGGGATTATGTGTCATGGGCAAAACTGTCTTGACTCGAGGAATTTTTGCGTGATTGATTTTACTGCCAATTAACACAAAGTTTTAATTGCTGATTTGAGGGTTGAAAAGAAAGAAAACAAATGAAAAAACCCACTTAGGGAAACCCCTTTCCTCTCCCTTCCCCAGGGTCAACTTCAGTCAAACACCTTTCTGGCCTCCCCTTCCCTTGCTTTCGCCGTGTGTTACCCTCAGTCCCTCAGGGGTGCCCCTGCCCTGGCATGGGTGGCCAGCGAGCCACGGTCCCTCAAGGCTGTCTCTACCCCAGTGTGGGCTGGTTGCGGTCCCTCAGGGTTGTCCCTGCCCCAGCAGGGGTCCCTCAGCTGTGCCCCCCTTTGGCATGGAGCACCTCCTTCCAAGTGTGTCTCCAGCTGTGTCCCCAACAACGTCTCCTTCCACGGGTCTTCTGCATCTTCCAGGGTGTTGCCAGCCCCTTGCAGCTGCCAGTCTCTGAAATGCGTCTGAGCTGGGGTGCCGTGGGCGCCCCTGGCTGCCTGCGGACCCGTTTCTACATTAAAACCGGCGTTGGTGCTGCTGAGTCTGCAACAGAAACTGATAGATATCTAACTGAGTGCTACCACGGGGCATATGACTTTGCAGCTACTACAATAATCATAAAAGTCTCTTTCCAGTTGTCTGCAGTAACTGCTTTCCCCAGACATAAAGGGAAAGGGCTCTGCTGGGGGCAGGAGAATAATATGCAATTTACTGGGATGTCAGTGAAGGGTTAATAGTGAGGACAAGGGCTTTGGGAGGAACAGAAGGGCAAATTCTTCCCCAGGTGAGCTGGATTTCAGTGCTAGTTGGTCTTCCATATTATTGGCCCAAACTGGGATTTTTCTTATGAATCTGTCAGGTTTTATAGTTGGAGCCCAGGACGCCCGGCTCGTGAGCTTGCCGAGTGCTGCCGCACAAGTGAGAAAAAAGTGACTGACAAGACAGCGCTTGCTTCAGCCCGGCGTTACACCCATTTACAGCTGGCTGGTAAACAAGGACCCGTACGTGTAAGTGGTGTCACTGGTGTACCGAGCGGTGACAATAAAACAATTAGATCATAAAAATATTCTGTTAAAACATTCTAATTGAAACCCCGTTAGAGGCTTTTGTATCAGGGAAAACCAACCACAAGCAATTTTGCACTGGGAACGCAAACATCATGTTTGCCCTAAAGCTTTTACGTACATAACAGAGGGCTTTGATTCAAGCCCAAGGAAAGTTGGATGTTCTCAAGCTATAGCTGACAAACATTGGCAGCCAGCTGATGCTGCTAAGTATGATGTATATAACTTTTTTAAACCCTGTCATGGAAAATACCTGGCTGCAGGCTCTGAGTAATCGAAGGCTCCACAGGGAGAAACTGTCTGTAAATGACTCCTTTCGGTGGTCCTGACACAAGAGACAGCTCTGCAGCTTCTTTGAAAAGACCGCCGACCCTGTCCTCCAAGAGCCCCAGGCAGAGGTAAGAGTGTCTGGTTATCCTGAAATGTGTTTATCGGACATGTGACTCCACGTGTAGAAAGTTTGCTAAGCAAAAGTGTCCTGCAGCTTGATTGTAACATACTGTTTTCCTGCTGCATGGAGAAGTAAGTTGTGATTTCTTGTGTCCTGGAAGGCAGAAGCACTCTATGCATTTGGAAGTTTAATTAGTAACTGTGCCACATTGTAATCGCATGGAGATGGTGCAGTTACCTAGATAGTGTTTTGGGACAGCTACGTGTGTCTAATTCATTTGTACACAGAGCATCCTAAATCAGCACTTCATTTCAGAAAGCACATGTTATCTCCCACCATGCGCTTCCCTTGGCCTTACGTGCCCTGTGGAAGGCCAGAGAGAATTAGAGGCCTTGTATTTTCCTATCTGCTTACAGTAACTAAAGCATTAAAAATTAGGGAATAGGCTTAAAAGAAAATTATTTTTACTTCCATTTTCTTCTAGTTCTCAGCCCTTTAACTTGCATGCTGGATACATTTCCAAGTTGTTCCCCACACTATATGTTTTGGTTTTTTCTCCTCAACACAAAGATTTAGCTATAAAAGGAGGATAGATGAACCATTTAATCTTGAAACCCTGAGCTCTTTACTCCACTTACAGATCCCTTCTGCTCCCAGTGTCCCCACAAGCTAGTAATACACTCCGTGTTGACAAATCCCTAACATTTTCAGTGTGCAAAAGGGAAATGGTAGTCCTGGAAGGTTCTTCCCCTTTTCCCACTCCCAGTGTAATGGGTTGTTTAAAGTAAGTTTCTGCTTCTCTGAGCTGATTTTGTGTCCCCTCAAGAGGGAAGATGGCTCTGCACTCCCTCCTGCCGCGCCATGGATGCTTAGTGCAGCATCATCACAGTGCAACCACACATGGATGCACTGTGCAGCAACAGTCCTCTGTTGCACTACGGACTATAGTTCAATCCAGTAAGAAAATGGCTTGCGTATCTGTCCTGCATCCATTTGAAAATAAATCCCATCACCTAAATGGAGTATTCTTTTGTGCAGGAGGTGGTGGTTGCTCAAGTCGCCTGCAACACTTCAAATCTTCAATGTCTATTTTTAATGTAGCAAATCCTAACTAGGTTAGGTAGACTTGCCAGGTACAAAGGTGAGCACTATATGTGCTACTGTCTGTAGAGATATGCTTTTTGTAGTATTACAGTTTTTGAACAGAAGTAAAAGTGGGCCAGAAAAGTACAGCTTCAGATCCCAGGCCAAAAGTGAAGGGCTGCTAGATTGCATTTCTATTTGTAACTACTTTGTTGTGGCGTAGTTTGATCTCTGCAGGTCGAAGTTATCAGATGAACTTTGTGCTCCTGAATGTATAGTATTTAGTATGTTTTAATTTCAAATTCTCCTTTTTCTTGCGTTCATTCTTTTCTTTGGATGTATATGCGGCCTGCGTTCTGGTTTTCTTATTGACTTGCATATTGCCCACTCTCCTACCCTCTAGGTTTGGTGCTTTGTGGAATATCTCAGCTACTGAGCACACGCCAGGCAATGTCCTCAAGGAACAGTGCCTGACTGAATATTGCAAGCTCATTAGGGTTTTTTGGTTTCTTTTTCTTCCTTCTTTTCTTTTTAAATCCAGAGGCATATTGCAAAACGTGAGGTGAGTAGAAGGGGAAATAAGTTGTCTATTGCAGTAGCACTGGTGATTGCTGTCTTGGTTGTTAAGTCAAATGTTGTGACTGAATACATTTGTTCTCATACTTAATGTACAGACAGAAGTGACACTTTTTCTTCTCAACTGAAATAATATTTCGCATTGATTAAGTCGCATTCTTTTTCTGTTTTCCCTGCTACTCTGAACAGTTACTCACGCAACTCCTTGCCTGACCTTTTTTCTCAGGGTTGCTGATGCATCTCTGACAGCACTGTTACCTCTGTATTTCCTCGACGGGTGGGTTTGAGAGCAAAGAAAAACCTCCGTTCCTGTCCTTCAGCAGCACATGAGTTAGGTATGTCTTCTGTATGCACCCAGGGCAGGAAATATTCTTACAGCGTTCCTAATGATCCTGCAAGATCTTTCTCACTAAGGTGAAGCTGCTTTGTGAAGGATGTCTGTTGATCTGAGAAACACCGGTTTGAATGCTGGAGTGAACCTGGCTTTTCTCTCTGCTGCCCAGGTCACGTAGTTTATATGTCTGTAACTGTAATATTCATCTAACACTATTACTGTGTGTGCAGATGCCTTAATGCAGGGAGGCGAGGTCAGGAAAGCAACTTTTCAGCATGAGCTAGGTGGCTTTCCTTCAAGTGCCTGGTGTGTGTGTAGGAGAGAACTGCTAATGACTGTCCCAAAAGTATAAACAGGCTTTGACATGCGAACAGTATGCTAATGCTGTCAATAGCCGCTGCAGGGAGTCTGTCTTCCCCGGCTGCTGTAGCAGGAGGAAGCACGGACATAAGAGCAGTCCATGCATGCTTTCCTGGTGATGCTGGCATACAAAGGCAACCAAGGCTTTGCCTGGAAGCAGGCTGCTTGGTCAAGGTGTTGGTCACTCTAAATGTCTTGGAGGAAACCAGGCGGCAGCATAATTGTGAGGGGGCCGTGACCCACCACAGGCCTGAGGGCGAGGGAATGGTTCCCTCTGAGCTCTGGGGATGCATAGGGGCCAGGGAGGTCTGTCCGCTTGCAACATGCACCTGAGGAGAAAATGCAATAATATAAAAATATAATATAAAAAAACTTCAGTAAGCAGTAGCGACCTTGATTTTGAGACGCTGGGGAAAAGAGTATTTTCCAGCACTTCCTTCCATGTGGCTTTTTTCATACTTTCTAATTGATACTTGAGCTAAGATTTGGAATCCATAGCAACAAGTTGGGGGGGGGTGGGGGTGGAAGGGTTTTTTTTTTTTTTCTTCTCTCTTATTATTTTCTTTTTTTTTTAGGCTTTGTTTCATGTCAGGACTTTGAACACTCTGCAGAGACACAGCTCAAACCTGGCAAAGTTGTGCTGATGCCTTTGGCTGGTTCTGTTAGCTCCAGCCGGAGGGTGGGAAAGGGTTGAACTGTTTTCTGAGGAAACAGATTTTTCAGACAAAGTCCTGTAGGAAGAGGTGTGAGTTAGAACAAAATATTTTAGCTCAGCACTCCTATTTCAATTGGCAAAGTCCAACCAGAGGAAGGTGATAGCTTCCAGCTCCGTTGATGTGTAGGAGCAGAGAAGAAACAGTCTTCTTCACCTCCAAGTAAAAACGGGATCGGAAGGAGCAAAACTGGCTTGTTCTGTAGCTCTTAACAGCAAAGGGGTTTGGCTTTTGCTGTGCTCCAACCTGCGTTCATGTTTGTGCAGGTAAAAAAAAAAAAATTAAAATGTTTTAATTTGTTGTTGGATTATAGATGCAAACTTGCGACA
>NW_008824791.1:1445804-1448198 GCF_000699105.1 Pygoscelis adeliae
CACGGCTGAAAAATGACATTTTGAAAACCAAACTGCAATGCAGTGCGACTGTATACAATGTAGCTGTAACTCATTGTGGGGGAAAAAAAAAATCAGTCAATAGGGTTATTAGCTGATACTAAACCATATCTCATAATTGGGCACGTTTCTCTTGTGTTGTATTTGCTAGTAATGCAGATGACTGCATTCTGGTATGATCAAAGACCTGACTCAAAATTTACACTGTAAATTGCCGTACAGCATAAACGCTCCTGAAGTCTGCTTCCCTTGTTGGTAGGTGGTAATGGTGACAGGATATTAAAAATAATTTAGTCATTTGCAATGTTAAGCTTCTTTCCGCTCCTTGAAATTTATTCTAATAGCAGTGGCGTCAATGGCATTGAATGTGGCTCTTTGGGCCAAAGTGATGGAGGTGTAGAAGCAGTAGGAGCACAGGGGGTTGGTATTGAGGAACTGGAAGGAAGGGAGTAGGAAAAGACGATGATGGAGCTGGGGAGAGTCAGACGTGAAAAAATGGCATTTTCCGATCATCCTGAAATGTGGTAGGTATCAGTGATCATGGGAGTGGTAGGCAGAAGTGATGGTTTTCTCAAACTGGGCAGCTTCCAAAAGATGGTTGGAAAAATATTCAGAGGTAAAAATCAGAATTCCTGCCAACATTCAGCTACATACTTATTCAGAGCTGAACTTCACAACAGCTGCAGTTATAGTACTGTTCTGCAGATCTAACACTTCCAAGATGTGGAAAATAAAATTCAGGATGAATTTTAAGAACGTAATAGAAATAACTAGTGTGGCAGATGTAGATTCAGGGTATTCTGCACATTCTGAAGGATTTGTTTTTAATGTGAAGCATGTACCTTCACACTCTGTAA
Source organism: Pygoscelis adeliae (assembly GCF_000699105.1). Lineage (NCBI taxonomy): Eukaryota > Metazoa > Chordata > Aves > Sphenisciformes > Spheniscidae > Pygoscelis > Pygoscelis adeliae. Next base: position 1,446,680 of record NW_008824791.1, read on the forward strand.
CATGTGCTCTGATTCACTGACAGATTCATTTTGCACGGTCCCGCTGGAATATCGGCACTCGCGCCGCCTATAAACAGACAGTCAAGGTTTGTGTCTGTCAGGACTGTACTTCATTTTATTTACCGCACGTCTTTGGGGGTGGGAAGAAAGGGAATTAATCAAAAGCAGCATGCAATTCTCCTCCACTCCTTCCCTTTATTTATTTATTTTTGAACTCGAAAGCTTTCTGAACTCTTTATTATTCCCAGAGTTCATTTTTTTTATTCTTTTTCCCAATAGGAAAGCAGCTGATCTCAGCAGGTGAGGGGCAGGGCGATTAGCTGTTGGAGACAAAAAGCAATTCAAGAGGTCACCGCAGAGATAAGGAGCCCTCTGGTGATTACCCTGGCTGATAGGGTGAAGGGAATAGGGTGCAGAGGAACTAGAAGGGTGAGGAGTATCTGGTTATCTGCTAACTGGGGGAGGAGCGTGGAAGTTGGTACCATGCTGAGCTGAGCTGAATGCTGGAATAGATTGTCACAGGGCATGGGCTTCAAGGGGTTGTAGCGGGGAAATTTGCCTTTGTATGTGTAATGTATTATACCCGAGCAGGGTGTGTGTATTTGTACGTGATTGCCTTCTGTCTGGCAAATTTCATGAAGACAGAAACCATCGTGTGTGTGATGTACTAGCAGTGTTTCTGTATGGGATACTTCATCTGTGCTAGCACGTAAGTAAGAAAAAACCCTACAAGCAGGAGTCCCTTAGCGCAAGTGGTAGGAGACCACATGAGAGTCTTGATTCAATGATTATACATATTACAGGTAATCTGTAATCTCTTTCAGGGCCAGTGAACTAACATCCATAGTTCATGACCACCAGCGCAGAACAATGTCATACCACACAGCAGAAGTTCACTTTGAGGATGGGCCAAGTAATTGCCTGCAGAAGGCTTGCAAGAACCAAATTTCCTCTACAGAAAGGAATCTCTTTCCAGGAAAGAGCCTTTCAGCTGTGATTTGCCATAAAGCAAGTGGGGTTACAAAACTACAATGATTAAAGCTAGGAAAAGAAATGCCCCTTGCAGCAAGGGGTAATTCAGAGACCCATTTTCAACAGACGGTGAGTTAGAAAAAGGGAAGTTCACCCCCACTTGCTAATTGCTATTCGTGATTTATTGGAAGTTTATTGTAAAACCGGAGACCGCAGCAGTTAAGCGGCAGTCAGAGCTGTGAACCCTTGACAAACTAGATCTTTGGTATTTCCGCAACCAGCAAAGAAGTGAGAACTAGAGAAAGCGGGGAAGAAAAGCCTGCGAGAAGGAGCGAGGCAGAGCGAGGCGCCGGGTGAGCGGGAGGTGCGGCGAGCGCACCCCAGCTCCGCCTGGGTTTCTCCCGTCTCGGCTCAAAGCCACCGCACCGAGCCGCGAGTTGTCAGCCGGGTTTCCCTCTCCCCCCCGGCGGCGGTGCCCGCAGCGATGCCCCCGAAGCCTGGGCGGGCGAGGCCTTCGGAGGAGAGGGCTGTACCCCAGCCCCCCCCC
>NW_008824791.1:1448302-1449593 GCF_000699105.1 Pygoscelis adeliae
CCGCGGGGGGGGCGGCTGCAGCTCCCCGTGCCCTCGCAGCCCTGCAGGGTTGAACCTGGCAGAGCCGAGCCCTAAGGTGGACGCGGAGGGGTGTGCGGTGGAGCTGCAGACCGACGCTTGCGGGGGGCTGCAACGTTCCTCCCCCTGGGTCATGCCGAAAAAAGAGTATTTATTGCAATTAACGTAGGGAACAATAACTCTCATCTGCAGTGCAATTACAGCATCTGCCACCTACGCTTATTGATTAAACCAACTTCTAAGCCATAAATAAGAAGGGCAGGAAACGGTAATGTGTGTTTTAAATCCCTGTGTATAAGGGCAGTTTTTCTTAAAGCCGCTTCTGACTGCGTTGCTTGACCCGGTTATGGCAGAAAGCCTCAGAAGGCGTGTGTGGCGGCGTCTCCTCCTGACCCCACTGCAGTGCCATCGGCTGAGCCCACCACAGACCCCGTGCTTTCCACCTGTGTCAGGACAACTCCCGGCAAGAGGGGACTGTTTTTCCAGACAACATGTGCCACGGGGTGACAGCAGCAGTACACGGAGCAGCATGCTGACATCCTCCTGCCCAGGATGGATCCTGTCACAGGATCTCGTCCACATGACGGGCATCTTCCAGGTGGCAATGCCAACGTGTGCACAGCTCGCCTCCAGGGACATTAGCAGAGAGCTGCTTGGCGAAGTGGCACCTAGCGGTGTTTGCTCCTGCCCGCATAGTTCGATAAGTGCACTGGGCTTTTTGAGCAATCATCCACCTACCGCTGTGTGCCACCGCCCGAGCTTGTCAATCAGCGCTGTGCGCATGGCTTGGCTGCAGCGGGTGAAGCCTGCGGGAGCCAATGAGTGTAATTCCCTCTTTCCCCTTCCTTATTCCACGTGAAAGTAGGGAGCAGCTGCGATCCTTCAAGGGGTGGGTGGCTGAAATGGTAAGAATTACTGACCAAAAAACTGGGCAGTTTTGCCCTAGAGTCTGGAGGCAAACTTAGGGGTGAGGGTTGCCTGGGGTACAGCTGTGTAATTATTTGAGCAACAGGTATCAGATGCGCTGAAGAGGCGGCAGAAAAGCTGATGGTGATGCTTGTGGCATACTCATAGTGAAAGCCAAGAGAGGATTTTTCTTGCTGAAGTGACTGAGGAGGGCTTTGGCTCACCAGTGAAGTCACTGCCTGCTCTTGTGCAATTCCTCCTGTGCTCGGGGACAAGCTGTGTGAAGACTTTCCTGACTCCATCGCCTGCTTCCCCTCCTGAGGGACATTGCTGGCAAGACTCCAGATCCAACTAACGGCTCAAGTTG
>NW_008824791.1:1449633-1451224 GCF_000699105.1 Pygoscelis adeliae
CTACAAAGCTTCATTCTTCTGCAGTGCTCACCCCATGCAAGGATATTTGCAACTCAACAAGTCTCGCTCACGTCTGCTTTTCTTTCTTCCAAGCTCAATAACTTCTGACACAGGGAAGGGCATCTAATCTTGATCTGAGAAACTTAAGCAAAACAAAAAGCGTCCAGCTTCACACCCTGGCAGTTCATTTAAATAGGTAACTGTTAAAAATGTGTACCTTGCTGCTCATTTTAAATCACCTGGATTTAGCTTCCAGCCACTGCCTGTGATTATACCTCTCCCTGCTAGGCCGAGTCACCCTTTGCTACCTGGCATTTCCTTCCCTTCATAGCTCTTTATATACTGTAGCGGAAAGTGACTGAGGACTGTTTGCATTAGAGAGATGTTGCTGGCCAAAACCTCGGACCAAAGTTTGTTTTCCTTCATGAAGAAACAATGTTCGTGCTGTTGGCGGTCCCCATCCCACTGTAAAACCCTTATCCTGCTCCTGCTGTGAAGATGACAGGCTCCAACCTGGGGCAAATCCATGGGAACACTGGTTCAGAGGGCAGCGGCTCACACTTTCACACTGGAAAAGCAGCATTTGCTAGAGGGAGTGAGGAGTTTTTACCTTGGCTCCGGCCCACAGGCTTTCTTCAAAATATGCCTTTCACATGGAAATTCCTGCCAAGTGAAGATTGCTAGCTCCGGCTGGCATGTCAGCCATGGCAAGAGACACAAAGATTTTGTATCGTTGGATATACGTGACACAAAGAAAAGGAAAGAGGTTTGTTTTGTGCTGGCTACTGTAATCAGCCAGTGGCATGCAGGGAGTCTTTGTGGAAGGGATAGGAGAAGGGGGAGTAAGTACAGGAAAAGAAAGCTAGATTTATTAACATTAATTCCAAATAATCAGTTTTCTGCTGAAGGCAGAACCACTAATCTCAAATTTCTCTGCCTCAGAGTCACTACTTGAGTCCCTTGCCTGCTCCACGTAAAGCCCCAGCCAAGAAAGCACACCTGCATTAACTCCGCTGCACGTAATTTATTGAGCCAGTTTCACCACAATACCTTTTTTGTTTCCCATCACCAGCAAAACAGAAGTTATTCCTAGCATGACCATCCCACGCGATGGTTTTTAATCAGCGTTACACTGTGCAGGCAAGGCAGATGCCGCTCTGTGGTACAGTCCCTGCCTGCACCATGGGTGTCTTTGGAGATTTTCTCCAGCCAGAAGACCCGAGCAGGAAGGTCTTAGAAGTGCTGCCCTGGTGGCAGGAGGCAGCAGATTACCTCCCTGTTGAACCCCGGCTGTGGACCTCTGGGTGGCTGGATGGGGTGTGTGTGATGCCAGCAGAACCAGCCAGCTGTTGCAAGTGCCATCGCAGGAGTCGCCTGGGAAAGCAGGGGACGAGAACAGCATAGTGAGCTGTGGTCGCCCAGTGTCACCAGGGGAGCTCTTCAAAAAACCAACAAGTGAGCGGGATTTGAACAAAGAGTTGAATACATTGGAAGCTCAAAGCACATCTCCCTGCTGCCTGGGAAGAATGGACAGCAATGAATTTGCAAAGTTTCTTTTTTTCCCCTTTACAAATATTAGCCCCTCTTTCCC
>NW_008824791.1:1451251-1453525 GCF_000699105.1 Pygoscelis adeliae
CTGTCTGCAGAACATCTCCATGACCTCTGAGGTATTTTCCAAAATGCTGTAACACATGCAAAGCCTCACAGAAGAACCAACAGCTACAGCTGCCTTTTGCTACAGGTTGAGAGCAGAGGAGGGGGATGTCATCAACTAATATCGTGGGTCCCTGGGAAAATGGGAGGTTTCCTATGTCAAATTCCCAGATGATCCTAGGAAATCAAATCATACTGTATCTTGTGGAAGAAAGGTAAAAACAAAATGGCCCCACTCAGTCTCACCTTTGGGAATACTCCTTACCTCAAACCTGACAATTGGGCAGTGAGTATCAAAAGCACGTAATACGTGCACAAGCAAATTCCAACCTTAGGTGTCTGGTCAGTCTTCAACACCACAGGAACCCTGAAATTTTCTTGCAAAAGCCAAGTTATGTATCAAGGGAAGAAATACAGTCTGTGCTGTGCCCTGTGTATGACCACAGTGCACCTGGAAACGTGGAACCATCGCAGCACAAGCAAGGGGGAAACTAAGAGTGATCTACTTCTTCTGAACCTCCTTGGAGACACTGCAGGGGGGTCTGGTATCACCAGATGAACTAACTTTCTCTATGGATCCCTCTAGTTTGTTGTACAGTCACTTCCATCAGGTTGTCAAACTTGAGCTGGCGCAGCAGAGGTTCCTTATCATCTTGCTTGACAGGCTTTTTGAGAACTTTGCTTTTCTGATTCTTAGAAACTTTCAAATGCTTACTTTAAGATTTATTCATAAATAAGTTATAACAATCTGATTTTGTGCATGTATTGTCTTCAAATTAAATTATTCTTATCTCTCCTTGAAATTTCTATTCTTGTAATTTTTTTAAAAAGTCACACTGAACAGGAAAAAAAAAGACTTATTTTGAATCTTTAGTATTTATTTTACAATTTCCTTTTCTTCCTTCTTGAACACAAAGTGAATTTTATCCACATCTCATTTCAATTCTGTGGATGTCTGGAAATTGATAGAGATGAAACCTGAGCTATTGAACTTGCGTGCATTTTAAATGTCTGTCAGCATCAGCTTCTGGTCTTTGCTTACAGGCTCACAGGGTGCCGTGTCTCAATGGGCAGCTTGCAACAAGAGAGCTTGCCACACCTGAAACCTTCTTGATCAGAAAAGGCAAATGTTAATGGACATGGTCCTTTTCCTCTTTTCTCCTAATTCTTTCTTTTCCATAGATCTCTGCTGTCCTCACTTTTAGGCAAACATGCCTTTCCCTATTTTCTATCATTCATATTTCCTTTCCTTTGTGTTGCTCACCTCATCATAAAGCCGTAAATACCTCTTTTGCTACCTCTCACTGTTCATTAGGGTATTTAGGCCTCTTCCAGATGGGTTTTTAAATTGGAACAAGGATGCCTGAGGGTGAAAAGAAGAAAAGAGAAGATGAGGGAGGGAGTGGGGGAGAAAGTTGTCGTTTGAAAGGGCAGAATACAGACTTTTTACATCTGGGAGGGGAAGGAGCTTCCCTACAAGGAAGCAAGAGCTCAACAAGAGAGGAGGGGAAATGGAAAGGAGGGAGCTAGGTGAGAGGCAGGTGAAAGGAGTTTAAGAAATGCTGGTTAGTTAATGTTTGTAAAGTGTTTCTGAGAGTGCAAAGTTATGTGTATATGTTAATATCTACTAATTACTATTTTATGGAGTGTCTTCGTTTATGCAATCATGTATGATTTGTCAATAACAATGAATGATGGGAGCGTAATACAAAAATTAACCAGCAATTAAGGTCAAGCTCTTTCTCTTGTCCAGAGCAGAAGGGGATTTTCTTGAGGCTTACTTTGAATTTTTTAGAAGATGCCACGTTTGAGTGGAGTGAGCTCTTCCCCCCGGTTGTCTCCTGGCGTGCCCCCTGCCCCAGCGCAGAGAAAGTTAGTGAAAGTGGGTGAGACCCCCCTCGTGAAGAGGAGCGCAAGGGTCATTTCTGTAATGTTTTATACCAGTATGTGATGGCACAGATGAAAATAACAGAGTCAAGAACAACCATTGCCTGAACTTTCAAACAACCCAGTCCCATGGCACATGTCTCACTTCAGGTGGTATAAAATCTCATCTCACATGGTTTGTATGAATTGAATATAGATTGGGGAAAAAGCAGTGGGTGGTAAAAACATTTCTGTGTGGCCCATGTAGCCACCAGCACAGACTGTGTGAGCTGGCCGCCTTGCACTTCTTCCTGCTCATTGGTCTTTCAGGTGTCCGGTGGGTCTGGTTACTAGGCTTGGCATGGTGACAGCAAAAATGGCCAGGGAAAGA
>NW_008824791.1:1453566-1469820 GCF_000699105.1 Pygoscelis adeliae
GATTATTGCTAGAGGGAGCCTGTTTGGTCATTTTTAGAGATAGAGAGTAATACTAACCTGACCTTCTTTGTGGTGAGGTATTGGAGTAAAACTTAGAAGTGTAGCTCAACAAGCTGGTGACTGTACTGGATGGAGCGATGAACTTACTCCTTACTGACCTGGTCTTCATTGCCATGGTGGAAGTTCTTCCTGAAGAGAAGAGGCCTGATGATCAGCAGCTGCAGCAGCTTTTGTTTTCCCACTATCTACAGAAAAAAGGGAACTGAACAGTGGCTAGCAGCCCTGAGCTGAGGTATTCTGAAATTACTCAAAAATTACAGAAATGAAACTTGGTCTTGAAGTCTTAATTCTGGTGTATTCTAAACACAAAATATTGTGTTTAAAAAGCTCTGAATTTGAGAGGTCTGAGGACATGCTGTGAGAGGTACCTGCCTGGGAGTAATGACAGTAAAGGCTGCTATGGTGCTCTTGAACGTGATAAAGTTCTGGGTTTGTTAGCCAGTGGCTGCTGAGTTTTCTGCTATTGTCATGGTGTTGCTGAGTATGAGGCATTTTTGATTACGTGCTTTGTTTGGAAATGAATATAGCCTCTGTTTGTGTTAGTGCTTTTACACAGCTGCTGACCTTTCTGAAAAACCTTAATGCCTCTTATGTACCATCTATGATAAGTCCCTTTGTAGAGTCTCGGCTCTCTCTTTCTCTCTCCTGCTCCCATCCCTTAGTTTCTCTACAGTCTTTGTTACTTTAATTATGAGTGGTATTGCTCAAGATCAAAACAATCTCCTTTTTAAACAGAAAAAGGACTGAGAATCACTTCTTGGTGTCAGAGAAAAGTGAGAGAAATCAGAGTTGAAACTTGCGTGCTAACAGGATAGTTAGAAACCATGCTGACCTTCATCTATTGCTTTTCTGTTTAAAGCACAAGCTGTGAAAACAGTGACTGAAACGCACATATCTTGACAATAGATGAAATATAACTCTTTGTATTCGTGCCTGAAAGTTGTAAAACGTTCATTAGAGTAGAAGTTGTTCATGAGAGTTTTGCAGCCTTTCATCTTAGCCAGGTTCTGGGTTGTTTTACTCATACAACATCATGTTAGTAGCTTGGAAAGGTGAATTTAGTAGTGTAAGGTAAGGTAGAAATCAGGACAAGGGTGGCATACAAGTGGTAATAGGAAAACTGTCTTCTGTTTGTAGCAAACAGATTTAAATAAAGCCATTTACATAGGTTCCATTGAAAGGGTGTAACTGGGACACCCAAGTTTGAAGATGTACTAGAGTAGCTGAGTCAGTGTAGAGGAAGGTGGTAATGAAATGCAACTTCACCAGCGCTTCATTGGTAACAAGGTGAGGAAAAAAACCAAACCCTTGCTACTGTCTGTAACTTTCTATTAAGATTTTCTTCATGCTTGTAAATGCCTGTGATGCTAGCAGCACTGCTTCCTTGCACGTTTCCAAGAAGTTGTGAAAGGGAAGCTGTGTGTTTTGGATATCATGGTGACTGAGGTTCTCCCCCTGCCCCTAAAGAAAACTTACTTCTCCAGGGGAAAATCCTAAATGTGTCAAAGCAAAGCAATGAACTGTGGATAACATAGTTTTAAGACTCTCGGTGCTGAAGAGAACTGGCAGAGCTGTTTTTCCTTTGGGGGGAAAAGGTGGATGATTGACATAATTTCCAGGGAGGGGAGATGGAGAATGAAATATCCCTCTTTGGAAATATCAGACGCAGGACTCCTGAATGACAACCAGAGCAAGAACAGTTGGAGCGTCCTAAGCCTCCTCACTGGGGAAGGGCGCTCTTCCCACAGCCTCCTCGGGTCTCCCTGTTCACTGGCAAAGAAGGGTGTGTGAGGAGTCAAACCGAAACCCCGGGATAGCCTGTCACACCAGACAGCCTTACCCTGCTGCAGTTCCTGCTCAGCAGATAAAGAGCATCTGCAGAGAAACTTTCACCGGTCTCTTGCTAATCTGCCTAGTTAGGCACTGCAGAGGTGAACCCTCAGCTGTGAGTCTGTTGAATAAACATCAGCTGAACTAAGTGTCTTCATCTTCTTCGGCTGTGAATCTTAATTGGTAGGTGTTCGATAGCTTGGGTTTCTCTGACTGTGGTACAGTGGAAATGGTCACTGACCTTTTTTCCCCATTGAAGTGGTGATAAAAAATGCAAACACCACGTACCTGTACTATTCTTCTATTATACAGCGATACAAGGCTCTGTGGGTTTAGTAGTAGCATTCTCGGCACTTTGTTGCAGGAGAAAAAATTTACAAGATCCCTGTTCTAGCTGGTATTGATGGCAAGGCTGCTGAAGGTCACTAGGTCAGCACTTGTAGTTTCTATGGCTGATATCCAAGCCTGAGATAGAAGAGGGCCCACTAACTGAAAATCACTATTATTGTATTTGAAAGATACTATTTTCTTCTGCCTCCATAGCAAAGACAATATAGGGCAGCAAGGAAGCCGAGGAGGCAGGGCTGGCGGGAAGTAGGGAGCCTTTCTATACTGATGCTCAAACGTGTACATTAACGTGAGATGGAGTACAGGAATTTAACCTGAGCAATCTGTCACATAAGCCTTTGGGATGGGCTCGCTGCTGGAAAAACGAATTGCTGCAGGTAGACCGCCTAGTAGTACCTCTGGTGTCACGGTTGATCTGGCTCACAAGTTACTTGCCCTACATAATATGACCTATATAGTAAAAGCTAAACCAAGGTAATTATACACACTTGTACGTATAACGTGGAAAACCAGGTTCTTCAGCAAGTTCTGTTTATCTGGAAAACCTGAAGTGTCTCTGTTCTGTTAAGATTATTATGGGGAAGGGAGAAGATCTTAGAGGAGTAACTTAAAAACCAAAAAGTAAGAGTTCAGATTGCATTCACTGTTACAGTAAACGCACTGATTTAAGGTCGGTTGAAGGAAGGTGCACTCTATTCCAGTACATAAGGCTTCATTCTCTTTGCTTACTGCATCTTCTCTCCTCTCTTCCTAGCTCTTCCCTCCAAAGCTCTGGCTGGGCTTCCTGCCTGGGGAGGCTGGTGCCAAGCAGGGCGCTGCTGCGAGCCCCAGGGCAGGACGTGCTGAGGTTTTGCAGGTTGCTTGTGTCAGTTCCTGGAGCTGAGGTCTGGCTGTCTTCTGACCTTAAGCAGCTCCTTCGAGCCTCTCCTAGTGGGGACTTAACCGAGACGTTTTAAGATAATGTGTTTACAAGGGTAGATGTCAGCTACGTGCTGAAAAATGTGCAACTTATTCCCTCTGACCATCCTCCTCTCCCTTCTCCCACTATTTTGTATGAAAGCTAAATACTGAGATAATAGCAAAATCTGTAAGATTTGACTTTGAAGGCGGTTTGGATACTGTGCTTGGAAATAACACCTTTTGACTTACGTTCTTTCAGCAATCTTCTAGAAAATTGTTCTCATGTCCGTCTCAAAGTATACGTTTATTAATTGAAATACTCCTCCTGATTAGTTTCTAAAATGGAAATAAATGTCACCAGAGTTTGTCTACCTGAAAGTAGGCACACGTGCATTTTTAACTGTTGCTTTAGTTTTTCGTGATATTTTAGGGGAAATATTATTTACAATGAGTGTGGGTTTGTGGTTTTGTCTTTTTGGGGGGTTTTGTTTTTGTTTTACAGAAATACTTCAGGTTTTTCCTTTTAACCATTTTTATGCTCAGTTACTTAAAAATGGGGGGAGGAGTACAAGAAAGCAGAAGGGGCAAATCTGTATACTTCTTGGGAGTTTCACCGCTGTCTTCATTGGGACCAGGATTTCATCTGAAGTAAGTGTTGAGGTTTTTCTCCTATCCTCACAGATTCTTCTCTAGCTTTAAAAAAAGTTATTGAATCTCCTCTGGATGTATGGATTCTTCCAAGTTTCTCCTTGCCATAAGCCACTGAGGGAAGAAGGGAGCAGAATTATTTTGGTTTTAGTGGCAATCTAACAATTTCAGGACCAAAAAAAGTGCATGGATATCAGCCATCTGTTTCTTTTTCTCCAGTATTTCACAGGGAAATATCCTTGGAATGCGTTTTTCTATGAAGAAATAATTTAAACCTAAGTCAGGCTTCTTTTGTACTGTCTGTAAGCGATCCAAAGAGCTGATCTTTTGTCTGTCTGCGCTGCCAACAACCTTGGTCAACTCAGACATACACTTTCACTTATTTGGGGTGATCTGCATAGTCTGCCTTAAACTCATTCCATCTCCTCCACACAGGACAGCAAAAAAAAGATAATGTTTTTTAGCACAGTTTGACTGGTGCAGAATAAATAAAACAGCATCAGGAGAGAGACAGAGAGTGCCAGCAATTGCTGCTTGTGAAGCGTTCAGTGGATTACTTGGATTCATTCTTTCAGCTTAACTTTTTGCTCTGGATTTCATGTTGTTATTCTAAAGCAGTAGCAGGGTCCATGAGTTAGCCTCTACTAGGGTTTTAAAGCATTGTTTGGATGACACAACCTCAGCCTCTTCCATAAATTTGTTGCAGGATTAGGGCTGTTTGATTTTTGTACTAGTACTTTTTTTGGATTCCGTATAGATAGATAGATTTCTGGGACCAACAAATAGAGCTAAGAGACAAATGTCTAGGCAAACTTCAGGAACTTGGAACGTATTTTAACAGCTTATGGTTATGAATGTTCAGCTGCTCATCAGTAATTTTGCATTACTTACTACACATAGTTACTTCCAACTCTTTGCTCCTTTATGCGACTCTTTCCTAAACCATTCCTGATATGCCATCTTGTATGTTTGACTACTTTTTTTTGCTTGTGGCCATATTGCATAGATAGCTCCTGTGTAATTTGCTGTCTGCCTTAATCTTCAGACACCAGCCATCAATACAGCACAAAAGAAAAATGCTAACTCACCTTCAGTTTCATAATGAAATTACTTTTTGACCTTCCTAGTATTTAACATCTGTCCCTTTCCCCAGGTTTCTTTACTGTGAAAGCTGTTTTCTTCTGGGGGCAGAATAAGGAGGGAGGGGAGATCTTGGAATTTAAAAGAAAAAAAACAACAAACCCCAAACCCAAAACCTGTGTGTATCAAACGATAAAACACAAATTAATGAATTGGTAAAAGATAAAATCAGTCTTTGACTGAAAACATGTGTGTTGTATACTGCTTAAATCACCAGACCATCATCTAGTGATGCTAAATGATGAAAGCCAAGATTAGCCAGTGCGGATTTGATCATGAAATTGTAATTTTATTAGTGGTTGCAGAAGGTTATTACTGTTCTGCAGAATATGAGAAGTAAGAGGGATGTCTGTGGATGTGAGTGGTAGATAGCTCACTAAGCTTTCATAAGATTTGCTTAAATTCAGTAGTTTTTGTACAGTAGACTTGAGTGTTGGCTGCGCAGGGATATGAATCTCTGTGCTTTGTACTTGGAGAACAATAATAGAATTATTGGCAATTCCTATTTGGGAATTGCAAATAAATATATCAGGAATTACATAAAAGTGGCAGTAACTTGAAAAAGCACATGCATTTTGTGACTTTTGAGCTATGAAGTGACACAATGTCTAAAGCCTTAAGTCCCAAAGCATAATATTAAAAAAGGGGGGTTTGCCTAATGGCCCCCCCCCCCCCCCCCCCCCCCCCCAAAAAAAATCATGCTCTGCCCCAGATTAGATCAGAGGCAAATGCTGAAGAGGGATCTCATCATTATTCTCTCTTCTAAAATAAGAGAAAATTGAGGGACAGCAGCCTTGATCTTATTGAGAAGAAGATTGAAGTGAAAGACAAGGTTGGTTGTTCTCACTTCAGAAGAGTCTGAAAGCTGAAATTGCAAAATCAATTTACTATCGTTACCGTAACAATTAAATTGACGTGATGAAAAGATGGAGGAGGAGGAGGATGGATCAGATAATCCACCCCCATAAAATATCTGTGTGTGCAGGTGGCAAGTGTTAGAGCTGCCAAGGGTAGAGCTGCCATGACTGTCTCTCCTCTAACGTGACAGGCAGCTGCCTCCTCCCCTTTCTCCATCTCCTCCCCAGGTCTGTGCTGGCTTCTCCGAACACCTCTGCTCGGCTCAGCAGAATTTCCTCCTGTGGCAATTTGTGGGTTTCTTAACCCCCCCACTTCTGTTTCTTGGGTGTCCCTCAAACCCGAGTGTTTTCGCTGGTTTAGGCTGCCATACTGCTTGTGTTTGTACAATGTAATAAGACATCTGCTGCCCACCAGCACTCATCTGTGCCCCGGCGGAGCGCTGCAGTTGACTGCTATCCTATTTATATTAATTGAACATGCCGTATTCTGCATACGCCGCTGATTACCCTCATTTATTTCGTCTCCTAAAGACCCAAGGATTTCTGCTGCTCGCCCTTACAGCATTGTTTTACTCATTTGGCTCCAATTAGCCTTGGCTAATGAAAATACATTATACTGAACCTCTTGTTACCCGTTGCTGTTTCTAATGACATAATTTGTGAGTTTTGAGCCTTTTCAAGTAGAGACATTAGGAATTACGTTACAGTTTCTTCGGTGGGGTGGAGAAATATTAATTGCAGGCATCTGGGCTCCTTCCTTTAAAGAAGACTGGTGATTTTTACTTAACTAATAAATGTTGACATAATCAGGGAGCTATCAGCACCATATGTTGGCCTTTTGTGAGATGCAGATCTTATCCCTGCCCGGCTGGGTAAGGAAATGCTTCAGTGTTAGCACTATGTCTTGGTATATTTTTAAAGCATCACTCAGCACAAGCAGATTGCTGTGAGAAAGAGATGAAACCTATTTTTAAAAACAGGTGGGCTGTTTCCCCAGCCTTTCAGGTGAGGTTATCTTTAACGATAAACAGATGCCAAAAGCTGCATATGCAACTGTGCTTATCTAGCACGGTATTTGCAAAGCCCCTTTTTGTTAGCAGAGCTCTGCCCTGGGGACTTTTATGGTGGGGGTGGAGGGGAGCCAGATCCAGCAGTCAGCCGTCTGTTCGTTGGGGGTGCGCTCGTCTCTTCTCCCTCCCTTCCCCTTTCGGGGACATCATGTGCAAACATTGGGCCCTAAGGATGCTGTTGCAATTAATGAGATTTGAGGGTCAAATCTGAAGGAGAGGTGTGCTTCTGCCCTTCGTGGAGGGATTGATGCGACTCTTTTGCCCAACCACACTAAGGAATTAAATAAAGAGTTTTTGTTAATTCAGGAAAATGTATCAAGATAAAAAAACCCCAAATTTCGTAGATGTGACATGTACTGCCAAAAGGCAACAGGCAACAATAATACTTCGTTGTGTCTAGTTCAAGCTGGGTTTTGGCACAGCACGCTTCAGCCTTGAAAGCTATGCTTATCCTCCCTCCTAGCTCCTTCGTTACCTGTTGACTAACTTTATCTCAGACAGGGAAGTTTCACAAGACCTTCCTCCATCTTGCTCTATTCTTTGGAGGAGTTTCTTTGGCCTGGACTCCCTTGATTTTTTAGAAAACATTTTATGGCTCTGTTTCTGAGAGAAAGTGGATGTGAGCTGGGGGGAGTTGGGTGGATAAGGCTGCTGTACCTCAGGGATGCTTTTCCACTGTCAGTCTTCAAAGCATGTAGAAAAGGAGGTTGTTTAGTGCATAAGTAGCTGTTAAAAAGGAAGGGAGGACTTAAGCAGGGGAATGTATGGGGAGGCATTATAAGCTGTGGCATGATTTGAGTGACTGCCTGGTAGTGTTACACATAGACGTCTTTGTTTAAGGCAGTAGTTGGCTGCCTGACAAGGACTGGGTGGATCAATTCTTCTCCATTAATCACTCCACTTTCCTTCACATTGGTGCTGCTCCGGGCAGGGCCTCTACTGCCACCGGGAAGGATCGGTTTCCCCCAGCGTGAGGTGTCCCGTTTCCCCCATTAATGCAATCAATCAACCCTTCCCTGGCTCTATGGGCATGAAGAAGCTGTGCGGGGTGGCAATGGTTGGCTGGCTGAGCCTCCTCCAGCTGAGCACGGCCGCTGTAAAGCAGCACGGGCTCTGCGGCAGCGCCCCATCCTTGCCTCAAGGAGCCTACAGCTGGCATGGCTTTGAGGGGGATGCTGACTTGGTGGGAAGGACAAGTGGTGCGGCTGGAGTAGGTGCCCAGGGTCATGAAGTGACCTGCCTTCTTGTTACCACCTTTGGTTTCAATGTTTGCATCTTCTTGCTGAATTTATTTCAATTGGTTTCATGGAACAGAGAAGCCTAATGCTTTGCTCTTGAGTCCCTTTAAATCGCTGTGGGTGCTCGGAATAGGTAAGATGGGTTGCTTCTGCATATCTGCTTCTGGTTTTGCACCAGCAAAACCAAGAACTATTTAGGAAGCCATTATCTTTATGCACTCCAAAAGCACGCAAAAAGATGTTTGCTTGATTTGTTGGTTAATATTCTTTATTTCTTGCCTGAAGGCAATATGGTAGCTGACACGTCAAGAAGACAGGCTGCAGAGCTGGCTGAGAAGATTTTTTTTGTATCTGTGTGTGTGTGAAATGGTGCCCCCTTCCAGTACCTAGTCCCATTTTTGCATTAACTGCTGGCACTTCCTCCACATGCATCAGAAACCCAGGGAAATTCAAGCCTATAGTGTCCCTGGAGGTAACAAAATGACAACATTTCTCAGCAGATGGGAAGTCTGGTTAGGGAACAGTCCTAACTCTAATCCCTTATATGTGGCATGTGTTGTCTTTTCAAAAAGAACTGCCAAAGAGAATTAGGTGGTATAAAAGTAACTTTTTACCTAAAGAAGCTTTTAGGAGGAAGAAGCATAAACAGGAGCTTCATAAAAATCCTGTAATACAATACAGCACTAAAATATTGAGCATGACAACCAACCCCCATGTCTTTGTTAGGTTTTCACTAGGTTGTAGTTATGTCCCTTACTGTCCTGCAAGTTTATCTAGTTCGTTGTGCAATTTGCATTTTGTTAGTATTCAGCCAATACACACTCAGTGAGAGCTTAGACTTGTAATCTTCACAGCCCTTCAGCTGCTGCCCGAGGTAATCACGACTTACTGCTTTCCCCATAGGGCTTGTATTCATTAAAAAGGCTGCTAAACTGCTGCATTAAAAAGGCTGCTAAACTGCCTGTAGTATTCTTGCCCCAATCCCTACCTCCACCTGCAGCCGCCGAGCGTGGCAGGGCCCAGGAGCAGGTGCGGGGAGCTCCCCCGTGCAATCAGGCCTCCCTCTCCACCAGCGTGCACAGGACACCCCGACCTGTCATGGTCCGTGCTGGGTCTGGACTTCAATTCTGTCACTGCGTCTCTGTGAGCAGCCATCTCCATTGGTTTTATTGTGCATTTAAGTGTGTGCTTGAAGAAAACGCCCAGAGTGTGTTTCTGCATGCTGATGTCTGCTTTTTTCTGATGCCAGTCCCAGAGCACCTTTGGGCTCCTTACTCTAATGGGTAACCTTTTATTTTCCTGAGGTTTAGAGGAAGGAGCGAAGTCGCTCACCTGTTCTGGGCAGCGAGATGGGCAGACGGTTTGAGGGGTAATGGTAAATTTTGTTGCCTTTTGTGGTTGGGGTTGTCCCCTGACAGAGGTGGATTGTTGTCTCTTAGCAGGGGTCTCGGCGGCCAGGTTTGAAGGTGGGGACCTGCTGGGGGGTCTCGGTGGCAGGTCTGGCTTTGGAGCTGGGGGTGCTTTTTGCTCTTCTGAGTCTGCCAGTGGGTTTGCAGAGCGGTAAGTGACTGGAACCATGTGAGGGAGGAAAAGAAGGTGGTTGAAGGTGCCACTGGAAGAGATTTGGCATGTGGAGGGGGGCAGGGAGCCAGAACGGCTTGTTCTCCTCTGCTGGCAGCGTGACTCTGAGCACGTGGGGTGAGAAAATCTACTTGAAAAATGACTTTTTAGATAAGAAGTGTCATTTAAGTAAGAAAACAGTATGTGACTGCTCTTCTCTATTAAGATATGACACAGGCATTATCCTACAAACACACTTTGGGGTGTCCAGAGCACCACAACCCAGTTTCTTCTTGACTACCCCCCACCCTTATTTTTTTTTAAAGGTGGGAGGCATAGTGCTAGAGTATAAGAGGAGAACAGAAATCATTGGGCAGTCTTCAGCTAATATATACCATACCTTTGAATAAATCTACCCTGCCACAGAGTGGAAGCTAAGTGGGGCAAGAGAAAAAAAGCCTATAAGAGGACAGGCTTATTGATCACGTAATGAATAGTCTTGTGTTAATCTTGCTGAGGCAATATCTAAAGACTTATGGCATTTGGCTTGAGGTAAAAGACGTGTGCGTGCAAATTAATGTTTCTGTGAATTGTTCTAGCCATGTTTTGATGTGCTGGCTAACACATTATGGCTAGGTTAAATCCAAACTGACTGTGTTGGTTTGCCTTCTCAAATCCCACCACCCACCTCCACGTGTTTTTGATGACAACAGGAGATTCTTCTTAGGGATATTTGATTGTCCCTTTTTGACAACAGAAGGGCATGGAAAATAATTATGGTAACTCTGTTTGAATAAGGTAACTGAAGGAACAGGTTTAAAGTGAACCTGAATAAAAGGCTTAGCCAGCTGTAGAAGCTGTCGCTGGTGTACCCTGGAGCCTACGTTTTGATGACAGCCTGTCTGTGCATCTGGGCCAAGACCTGATCTCTCTGCAATATCCCACATGACAGCTGGTAATTCTGAGTGCAAATCTAAGACTGTGCCCTTTCTGCTCTTTATTAAGGATGATGGCAAAATCCTTTCTGTATTAATTAGCCAAAATCACATCCAGTATAACTGGAGGGAAATCCAAGAATACGGTGGAGTTTATCTGCTTACTCGAGGCTAAAATCTGACCTAATGGCCTTTATTTGCATGGGGATTGAGTAATGTCACCAACAATTTTCAGTGCAAATGTCCTGGGGTTGCCTCCTTGATTAGATGTTGCATTACCTCTCCCTATTTTTAATTGAGGGTCGCTCTGTCTGGGCACACTTTACATTATTCAGTGTAGGAATAAAAAAGTTTTGAAAAGTTTATTTTTCAGAGGTTTAGTGTCACTGTTCTTGCCGGATTGATAATCTTAATGGGATATGTTTGGAACGGTTCCAAACTCTAGTTTTGGAAATTGAATTGTTTTAGTGATTAAACAAAGTAACTGAGGGCATCACCCTATTAAATAAGATATTTCATGCATGTGATTAATTGTAATCTCAATATAAATCCTTTTGATTTAGAGATTAATGTTGATTCTTTTCTTCAAATTTACTGTCCATTTGTTTTCTTAATTAAAATTAAAGGTAGAAGACAGATAGCAGAGGAACCTCTTCAGGATGTTGATGTTCACTTTGTTAAATAGAACATTTTTCATTAGGAAGCTCAGAAGTAATAGGCTTGGTATAACTATATTAACCCTCAGACAATAGAGGATAGATTGTATGGGTTTTCTATTGCTGGCTAAGCTTGTCATGCTCCAGATCACTTAAAAAATATTGGTAGCTGATCTTCTAGCTTGAATGCAGTCTTTTTCAAAATTAAAAGGTAGCATTTGAAAAATAGCTTCCTGCTTTTTAGAGAGGAAATTTCTCCATCATGCTGCTTGGAGAGTGTGTATTTCAAATTATATCATGTTCCCAGGTCAAAATAAAATAGCGTATGGGGGTAGAGGGAACGTCTCCTATTCCCCATCACTTAACTTCCACACGCAGCGTCTATACCTGGTCTTGGTCCAAATGGATCCAATATCATATCAAGTTTTATAAATGCTTATCTTTTCATTACTCAGCTGTTAACCTAAATCCACTGGAGTGTGTTAATGCACTGTTTTATCTCTGGGTATGAAAGCCAGAAACAGTACAAGGGTAGTATTAATGCAATGCTTGTGCTTCCACTATATGTTAAGCAAAATGTTGCCTCTGTGTACGTGCAATACTTTATAATACACAAAGAAGCCATAGAAGGGATTTGTCATGCTCATGCAGAGAAAATATAGAATAGGTAACTTACCGTTATAAGCTTTTTGGTGCAAGGACATTGGGCTTTTCGTGAAAATGCATATTACTGATAAAGGTACAAAGCTGCTTTGTATTAATGAGGTGTGTCATGATACAACATGATGATCTTAATTCATCTTAATAAGAATGCAAATTATTGCGACAGCAAAGCATTATTGAAAATCATTTGAGATCAAATAATGACAAGCAATTCCCATATGTCACCACTTTCATGCCTAATTGTGGCTTGCAGCCGCAACATCTCATGCTTGATTTCTAGAAGATCTTGAGATAGATTGATAGAAGTACAAAGATGGAGGGAACCTGAAAAAAAAGTAGTCCACCAGAGTGCAATCAAGTGTACGGAAGTAATCCTTGATGGATGTCTGACTGATCTGATCCTTAGCTGCTGCTTGTTTGGGTTTTTTTATGGTGTTCCTTCCTAAGATCTGGTTTGTATGTCTTTTGATGCAAATGAAAGCTTGTTTGCCCTTGAGTGTGTAGACCATGTGCCCTGTGGCATAGTAGAAATCATCTGGCTAATGAGACATCCTCTTGCATTGTGCCAAAATCCTTCGGTCTGCCTTCTACTGCTATCGAGGTGATACTGATGAGAGATCCTCTCCTTGAGTAACTGCTGGTGACCAGGTGGCATCAAGCCATTTTGCAGTTGTAAGCTTTTGGAGCTGGTGTTTGTCAGCTACAGCTTTAATGAAATATTTTTTTTCTAAGAAATGGAAAATTACAATAAGTATAAAGAGACTATAACTACCATTTCAATAACAGCAGTTTAAAATGTAAAATTTATTAAACTGTGAATCGTTAAAAATTCAGTTCTGACGCACTCCTGCCGTTACTCATGAAGTGAACATTGTTAAGCATGCTTAAAGCATAAACTCAGTCCAATGTTTTCTACCTACCTTCATGAAAGTATATTTCTCCTATGAAAACTGATTTAAGCTAATGTTTTCAAACAAGAAATATGGGGAAATCCTCCAACATTTTCATTTGCCAAAGAGTTTAATGTTTGTTTAAAATTTAAGGAGCATTTTCAGAAATCCTTTCATAACGCTCGCTGGACGTGCAATGCATTAACAACACATAACTGCGCATCACTGAGATTCAAGATTAAAAGCAGCTTCTACTGTCTCAAAATGTGCTTTCTCACATGTCCCATATGACTATAATTTTCTTAAAGATCTGTTACTGGTTGTAGTTTACGTCCCAACGCTGTTTAAGATTTTCTTCTTTGTTTTCCAGATGTGCGTATACCGTGTGTTTATGAGGCAAGTAGGGTTTGGGCTCTGGTCCTGAGTGCAGCCAGGAGACTGCATTGGGTCCTTTTCAGTTGTGCAAACACAGCTGGATTAGAGATGGCAGTTAAATGTTTCCTCTCTGTGATTTGGTTTCCCAGAGAAGTCAAAGATAATGATAGGGGAATGCTGTCCTAATTTAGGTTTTATTGGAACAAACCTACCACTTCCTAACTACTACAGAAAGAGATGTGCGCTCTTACAGGTCCAAGCAGCATGAAACTTCCTAATTATCCTATATCAATGGAGAACTTCCCATGGAGATCAAGCAGACACTGAAGAACTGCAGAGAAGTACCTGTCTATTTAGCCTCTCAAAGGCCTTGTATAGGAGGAAAAGGAGGAGAGAGGGAGAAAAGACTGGAAACGAGACTTTTATCCTATTGTTGCAATTAATTTAGGAATGTAATTTCTGCAAAGCTATCCAGCTTATCGATAGTTGGACCCTACCAAATGAGTCAATCGCATTTTGTCGAAGTGACATGTCTCCCTAACAGACCAGAGGTTGGTCTGCCAGCGGCAACCTGCCCCCTTTGATCACATCAGGCGCCAGGTACCAAGAGTCCCAGGTTTGGACACTGCGAGAGTTCTCACAGTGGCATTAGGCTGGGTGATTGACTGTCTCCATACAAGCGGTAGGTGCTCTTTCCTCAACACAAGTTGGTGCTGTGTTTGCCTGTCTCCAGCCCTCTGGTCTCTCTCTGTGCCCCGTTGGCTTGTAAGGGTGCTCCCACCTGCTTTGGAGATCGCTTCCTGCAGCTTCTGACGTCTTCTGGAGGAATGTTGTCCATGTCTGACAGCTTGCACAAAACTCCCCTATCCAGCCCGCGGTCTGCTCTCCTGTTAGTTACCCCATGAGGCTGAGGACGCTTCCCCTTTTGGTGTTCTGTGGCACAAGGGAGTAAATGCTTCATTACCTTCTCTTTAGGAAGAAGGTCTTGCTTTCCTTTGTTTCCTCTTATCGTATGCCAATGAAGTTGTTCTTGATGCATTTGGTCCCTTTCTAGTTAGCTTTGTGTCTTGTCTTCAACGCACTTTGATTAATGTTGGTTCTTTTGTATTCCTCAGTCACGTATACTTGTTTTTGACATATGATCTATGTTTCTTTCTGTTTTCAAGTGCCTTAAATAACTTCTGGCACGGCCTCGATGGTCTTGCTATGCATTCTGTTCCTCTATATCAGAAGAAAAGCTGCTTTGCTTAAAATAATTTTGTATGTATATAGACATACTTTTTTGATTGCTTTAATCCAAAGTGTTATTTATTACCCCCATATGTCAAATTCTCAATTGGTACTCTCCTGTTAGTCAGGACTGGAGCTGAAATAGCTCCCCTCTCGTACTTCCTCTGCATTCTTTTTTCTTCTTTTTTTTGGGGGGAAAAAGGTTATCCAGCTGAAAGGTTATCCCATTGAATTCCAATTTAGACCTATAGATTCCAGTATAGACATCTAAGTAAGTTTCCCAAAGTGTCTCACTGCTGCTGCTTCTGATAGACTCTATTTCAGTTTCTTATCGCTTCCCCAGATTTCAGCCCTCTGGGCTAGATAGTTGCTTTTAGAACATGAGAATTTTGTTATCCACTGCTATTCAATCTGGCTTAAAATCTTTCCCACTTGATAGGCAAGCTGATACTTCCTACCCTGCTCTTCTTATCTCTGTTCAGAGACACTTCTTCATGGGATAACATCCCCTAGTTAAAGAAGCCAAAGATCTCTTGCTGGTGCCATCTGTACAGCTACGCGCTTGTTTCCGAGAGGCATCTGTCTCTGTCACTAGCAACCCGTGGGCTTCGCGCCTGGGCTTCGCGCCTGGCCTCCACCCAGCCACCATCCGTCGTAGGTGAGCGGGTGACTGGTACCCTCCAGCTCCTCTGCTGCCAATCGGTGGGCTGGCTTGAAAGAAGTGAGGAGGAGGGGGGAAAAAAAAGCTTGCTATAAGTATGGCTTCAGACTTCTGTTCAGTATTAAAATTTGTGAGTGGAGGTAGTTTAATATTAGCATGATGTAATTAGAAAAAGTTTATCAATCAGAACATTAAGTCGGAAAGGAAATTACTCTTTTAAACTGCCTTAATGTGGAATGCCTAATCACTGAAGAGGGTAGTGCTCATTCTGACCCGAAACCCTCCTTAACGCTGCTTTTCTTGCATAGGAAGGAAAGCACCTAGGATAGGAAAGAAGGCTTTTTCAATCAATTAAGCCGGTTATATTTGTTTTATATATATACATACGTATATTTTTTTTCCCTTATGTCACTACTTATTAAACTGAAATCCATCATCATAATTTTTCAATGACTTGTAATTTAACCTTATGCTCTACGTAAATATTCAGTTCTCCATACAGCAATCAGAAGAAAGCCCGGTGAAGCTATGAATAATGCAGAATTTAATGCAAAATATGTGCAGGAGATAATTGGTGAAATGACCTTTCATTTGTGCCAGTAACTTCATACTCCTGATTCAGAATTATTTCCCCCTTCCACCTCTTTAAGCTTGTTTTGAATATCTCTCAATTGGCAGATATCAGGTTTGAAGGAAAGACAATTTTCAGGAGCTGTTATACCCCATAGACACACTTCTGCCCAGGGTGGAAATGTTTGAGAGAGCCTGTCAGTAAATGAACCTGGGCTGCGGTGCGTACTCTTGCAATTGCCCGAGCTGGCCATTTCGGAGGTGTGACCGCAGTGTGAGCGGTGCCCTAGGACACTGCCTAAGCATTCTTGAACTTTTAAGTGTTTGTAATGAGTAGGGACTGAAGGTGCTTATGATGTTTCAAGGGTTGCTAAGTGCTGCCAAACATCCAGGTTTTTCAGGGCTGTCAGTGAAGTAACCATGACAAGGCGTTAAATCCAAAGTCTGAAGACTCTTGCGCAGGCACGATGTGCGGATCAGGGGACAGGCGTCAATCGTGTGAGCTGAGTGATGTGAAGTATGTCTGGAGGTGGCTTCCAGCAACTGCAGCTTGGGGGTTTAGCCTGTCATGGGAACCCTCCTTCCTAGGAGCCATCCTTTGCCAGCTGCTTTATCGTGTAATC
>NW_008824791.1:1469849-1515964 GCF_000699105.1 Pygoscelis adeliae
GTGTAGGGGGAAGCAGACAGTTCTGTCCTTGACGTGTCGGCGTGGAGGGGGGACAGCCTGTCTAGGAGTCGGTCATGAGAGGTGAAGGGTTTGTTTCTGATTTCTGCAGAAGGAAGAGGGGAACCACCTCACCTCCTTGGTGAGCTTGGCACCGTCAGCTGGAGTCACTGTGGTGAGAGATGGCAATTAATGAGACAATTTAATGCTTAAAAATGCTGGATGAGAGGAGTGTGTGTCTAAGGAAAGGCTATTCCTCGCATCCCCGGTTCTCTAGCTGTGTTAAATAGGGAACTCCTGCCAGGATTTCCAGAGAGCTGAGGTTCCTGGAGGCGGCTGTGGCCGTGGGCAGCGCTCCCTGGAGCCCAGCCTGGCTGTCTCCTGGGGACAGGCTGGCTGCCTGCTGTCGGAGGACATGGACGCTGTTTTGCACCACATCTTGCTGCTATGTCTCCATTTCCACGGCACTGTGTGTTGTGCCGGCAGTAGTCACTGTGCTTGGACAAATGTGCTCCGGTAATGCTTACTGACCAGCTTTAATGAAATGTGATGAGACCTTTGTATAAAAGCAGCTATACAAACATAAGCTCAGGCAATGGTGCATCTCATAGGCAATTAGTGTATTCAAATGAACCAAGACTTAGCGTGCCTTCTGTACTCGAGGAGATATTTGGATACTGCAGCTTGGATAGTCGGAGCTTACTTGTTCATCCCTACCTGGATATATATTATTGGAAAGCATATTTCTGAACTGCTTGCGTTTTGCTTCAGTGCTGTAGGAAGCTGAATTTTAAAAGAATTCTGGAAACGAATGTCTGAGTACCGAATGCCGTAAAAACCCAAAAGAAGATTACTTGTAAGACCAGAAATATGAATGAACTAAATGAAAGTAACTCTTTTAAGGGTTTTTAAATTGGCTTGTGTGATAATCTATTTTTTTATTAGGATGAAAGGTAAAAGCATGTGTTTGTTTTCAGTACATTAAATTTATTTCCACTGTCTCAGCATTAGACTCTGCTATCCTTTCCTTATTTTTACATATGTGGTAACAGAAAGATAACCTATGTGATAAACAGACAATTTAAGATTTGTTTCACAGTGGACAGAGGAGACCAGAAAGCTTCCTTAAATTACTTCTCCTGTTTATGTTACACCTTGATCACTCCTGAACACTGCGAATGACCATTCTCATACCACAAGCAGCAAAGCATGGAGGCCAAGTGCCAGCGAGGGTGTATGGGGCTACAGAAATCTATACCACCTGCCTGTTCAGTCCCAGAGGAGCATTACGTGAGAGTGGAGAGGGACCTTAGCTTACACTGTTTAAAATACTCTGGAGCTGAGAATTGTTTGTTCTTGCTTGTGAAGCATTGCTCATTGAAGGAATCCATCAATTTCTATGCAACTATTTGGAGGAGGGGTTTCTCCTTGATGATTTATCCTAGTATCTAACTAGGTCTAACATATATGAAATTATGGGATCTGATAAAAATATGATATTCCAAATTTCTGGTAATATTAATGTGGTGTGTTTTCTCCATATATGGCTAGGATGCTCTTTGGAAAAGCAGGATGGATGTGATTTTTAGGGATTTAGGATGAAGTTTCAGTTCTTGATATTTCTCCTTTTGTGAGCAGTGAATTGAAAAATTTCCCTGTTGTACTTATGCCTCACAGGTATTAAAGAACAAGCGGAAAAACCTGAGCAGTTTTGTGCTGCTTTTTAGCCATTTACTAACCATACCTCTTAGTTTCTGTCTGATATTAGTACAGTGTGCTTTCTCTCTTTCTTAAGAAAGATGAGATCTTAGGGGTTATGATGAAGAAAAGCGGTACTGGACTTAGAATCATGGTTAGAGACAGCCAGACCTCTTTCCAGGTGATATGTTTGCTGAGCCCTAAAACCATTGTAGTGAATTGGGCCAAAGGTTTATATTTTTATGGCTCTATAGAAAGCTTTACAAGATGTCCTGGTTTCAGCTGGGATAGAGTTAATTTCCTTCCTAGTAGCTGGCACAGTGCTGTGTGTTGGATTTAGGATGAGAACAATGTTGATAACACACCGATGTTTTAGTTGTTGCTAAGCAGTGCTTACACCGGTCAAGGGCTTTTCAGCTTCCCATGCTCTGCCGACTGAGAAGGCTGGAGGTGCACAAGAAGCCGGGAGGGGGCACAGCCAGGACAGCTGACCCAAACTGGCCACAGGGATATTCCATACCATGTGATGTCATGCTCAGTACATAAACTGGGGGAAAGCTGGCGGGGGGGGCCGCCGCTCGGGGTCTGGCTGGGCATCGGTCGGTGGGTGGTGAGCAATTGTACTGTGCATCACTTGCTTTGTATATTCTTATTATTACTACTATTAGTTTTAGTATTTTATTTTATTTCAATTATTAAACTGTTCTTATGTCAAACCACGAGTTTTCTCACTTCTACTCTTCTCAGTCGCCGACTGAGGTTAAACCACGACACAAGACATACTGTAATGTTTTCTCTGGAGCTTTTAAAATGGCTCACAAGTAGGAAATAGCTGCAGCGGCTCTGTACTGCCAACTGCCTCCCTGCTCCGTTGGAGCTCTGAGCACCCCTTTGTTGCAGCAGCAGTTACTGGGTGTGCTACAAAGGCCATGTGCTCTAGAAAAAGGTTGAAGCTGTGTACAACCTCGCTAAAAGCTGTCCTTGACAATATAATTTTTAACCCATGTGTCGTTGCGTGGAGGTAAAATGGTATTTGCCTTCTGTCTCCACAAGAAAGAAATGAGGAAGGTTGTATGGCACAACTTGAATGATTTCTGTATCACTTGCTTTATTTTAATAAATCATGTCTGTCTAGCCTGAAACCTGTTTTACTTTCCACGCTGTTTGCGATCTTTAAAGCTGTACTCAGCATGCTTCTTGTCAGAAGTTGTCTCGTCAGAAGCCCTAGCAGATTTGGAATTGGGTGATGAACTGGCCACGTGCTCCTGGAATATGAATTTTGTGTGCCATTTACCCTGGCCTTTTGAACAGAGAGGCCAGATGTATTTGGTTTTGTGTGATTAATTTTCCACTACAGTGTTAGCAGATTATTACTATGTCTCAAAACACACAAAGGTTCCATAGTATATACAATTCCCATAAAAACATACCAACCATGCACAGATTAACAGCAGGGCAGAAACAAACATAAAAAAACCCTTTAAGTGTCTTATGGAAATTAGCTACATTTTTTAGTTGTAGGCCAACTCTTTGCAAACAGACATTTGTGGAGAGGGTGAACCTTGAGAAGGCAGGGAAAGGTGGAGGCCCACTGCTGGGAATGCTTTAGAAGGGCCTTTATTCAGGACAGCATTTATTATGCATTGTGGACAGTAGTCGGTACTATATATATTGAACATGTGTGGGAAGGAGCCTGGGCTGTTTAAGAGAAGAAAATGCAGAACTAAATGGCATAGGTGAGCAGACATGATTCTTGCCTCAGGACTGGTGGTTGCCTCATAACCAGATTTTCCAAGTTGTGGTGTCTGCGTTGTGTTCTCCCCCCCGCCCTTCCCCCTCAGGGAAGTACTTGGGAGGAATGTGAAAACTGTGGCCATTTGTCTAGGATTTCTCAGTGTCTGCTGGTCAGAATAGCAATCATCTATGCTGTGGATGTTCAGCAACGCTGAACAAATAACCATTGCAAGGGTACACATCAATTCAGCTGCAAAAATGTTTTTTCAGCGGTGAACAAGACTGCTTAACGTAGAGAATACCATATGGGTTGGAGCATTGCATCGGGGAATTTCGTAGCACCACGCCCTGCTGACAGAGCAGGTAACTAATTGGGCTAGATTGGGGGGGCGAAGAAAAAATGTCTTAAAGTCGCTTACATACATAGCTGTCCTGTTGAAGAACAGTGATATGATACACATTATTTATTTTTTCCCTCCCCCCCCAAAGTGTGTGGATGCCACTTACTAGAGGGAAGAATGGTTATCTATCATATCTGTAGTTGTTCATGGCATTTCTTAACTAGTAATATGTGTGGCTGGAAAGTTTAAGGTTACTGCTGTAAAAATGTCATCCTTTATTTAAAAAAAAAGAAGAAAAGTGATACATTGCTATATGATAATGAAGCACTTTGATTAAAAGCATCCAACAGTCTATGATGTATGGGAGCTAGCTGGAAGACCATCGGAGTGTAATTAATTATTAGCTGTTCTTTATAAGGTCTAGTTACTTTTCGCAGGATTGATTTTGAATGGTAACAAAGAAGCAAGCTCTTGTTTGTGAATACTCCACAATTAATATACGGATGTTGGCAGGAGCAGGTGGTGTGTGATGGGTGATGGAGTACAGAGCCTTTCACCTGCAAGCACTTTCTTATACTGAAGCCAGACAAGTTGTTGAGATGATGAAGTTGTTACTGATGGACTGGTTGGAAGCCAACACAGCTTGTATGTGGTGGATGTGTAGCTGTATCTTAAAAATTATGGTGGTGTGCAGTTGGGAGTCTCTGTTACACCGAGTCTGCATGGGCACTCAGCTTTACCTAATGGGCTGGACACTTAGTCTCTGCCACAAGAAGACCAAGGTGCGTTTGCAGGGAGTTGTGTACTGGTTACTACACCCATCTCCTCTGCTCTGTGGTTAAATAGAGGCGTTGGGTTAACATAGCTTATCCCCTTTTCTGGGAACTATATATGCTTTAAATTTAGGTCTTCAGAAGGGAATGGTGCTTATTTACTGGAAGAGACTTGTTAGAAGCTGACAATCTAAGAAGTTGTTAGACACTGCAAAGGACTCTCAAAATACTTCATTCAGTCATTTGATTTAATGAAACTAAAGTGAAGTAATAAGAAACTTTTTTCCCCTCCTTCTCCCCTCTAAGATTGAAAATCTTTGTTTCCAGTGAATGCTGCTCTCTGCAAAGAGTAAAACATTTCATGCTACCAGTAAGTCTGGAAGCATCAGAAAAAAGAAATGGAATCAAAATTTTTGCATAGATAAAAGAACGCGCAAGAAGTTAAAGTTGAAAGTATTATGAATGGGGTCTTACTATTCTTGTCTTACTGTGGCTGCTTGGCTAATTTGGCTACCTGAGCTGTCATCTGCCGCTGAGGTCAGCTTATGTGAGTGAGCTGGTTAAGGAGCTGTGTCCTCCTCCCCTCCTCTTCCAAATGCTTCACTTGCACTTCTACCCTAGGTGCACTTAGAGATAATAGACACGCATCATACAACCACAAGTGGGGAAAAAAGGTAATTTGCAAGCTTTCTTCTGCCAAAATGTACCAATCCTTTAAAAAAACCCACCAAACCTCTATTTGTGGAGAGGAAAACCTGACGTTGATATCCAATCCAAGAGAACGGGATGAGAGATCAGAAACTCTTGGAGAAAACAGCCTGAGATACTGACTAGGATCTCATTTCAAATGCAGATGAGAAACTTAACTTGCAACTTGTTATTTCTATTATTTCAGTCTGAATTTGTTTTAAGTTGTCAAATGATTTTCAGATGTACTTTTAGTGAATGTAACTTGGAGAGACAAATCTGATACTAAATACGCACATACCCTGCCGCTGAATTCCATGAAAAGTAAAAGTCAAAAAACCCCAAAACAACAAAACAACTCCAACCCTAAAAGCATTTAGTGATAATTTGAAAAGCAAACTGAAAACCTTTGTGAATTGAATCGGGTCCTGGGAAGTGTGTGACAAATCCATGCTCAGTATATGGATATCCCATGAAGAAAGAGGTTAAATTTTGAAACGTTGAAACTCGATGAACGTGCCAGCACTTGCTACCCTTAGTCTAGTACTAAAAACTGCTCTTATATTATGCTCTGGTCTACATCAAAAGAAAAGAATGGTGCAATTAGACTTAAACGTTGTCCTGTTACTTTTGGATGAGAAACTTTGTATTAGAACAGTTTTCTTGAAAAGTCACGTTAACTGGAGCGAGCGAGAAAATCGTAGGGGTTATTTACACATACAGTCCTTTGCACAACAAATAATAACAACCTAGACAGCAATGGCTGGCAGTCAGGGGTGAGCCTTTTTTTCCTTTTTCTGGAAACATCTATCTGGGGCAGCTGTAAGGAAAAGAGTCTGGGGAAGGAGCAAAGCAAATGTGGCTGGGAATAGTTTTTTATTAAATACGTGAAGGAATGAAAATCCGAGCACTGGCTGCCTGAGAGGCTCCGCTCTGCGCTGACGATGTGAGGGTAAGTTTTCAGGACCCTGTTAACAGCCCAGGAGTGCAGCTCCATGTGTGGCTGTACTGGATGTGGTAAGGAGTTTCTAGTCCTTCAGCTGAAACCTGGCAGCATTTGCGCTGCAGATCCCCAACACAACACAGTGGTTCCCGAGGGTCCAGCCTTGGGGAGAGATGATGTTGGGAGGTGAGGATTTCTTTCCCTTCCTCTGGACAGGAAGGGAATCTGCGCTTGGAGGGGCGGTCTCTTCCTTGCTATTCAGTTGGGAGATAAACAGAATCCAGCTATGGTAATACACATTGTCTTTTCTTACTGAAACACAGTTTTCTTTTTTAGTCAGCGCGGTCCCAACTGCCACTTACTATGTAGCTTATTTCATATATGAAAATAATAGTTTGTAAATGACATTTGTGGTTAACGTTTCCTTATATGTCATAAAGAGAAATATCCTATAATTATTATGGTCCCTTAGTAAATTCACTATTATTACCTAGTTATTTTGGCCATATGGATTACACCATATTTAAGGTCCCAGTTCAATAAAAGTACATCTGGTTCCTGTGCTGCAAAAACCTACTAAAGATTGAGGAAACCATGCAAATAGATTTATATGGTCTTTTGTTGGATTTTAGAGTGTTTAATTGGCCTTTCTATTGAGGGTAACCATGACAAACTCCAAATTCTGGGAGTAGCTACTATAAGCAATAGTCCTTTAGTTACTAGAGAGTTAACGTCTGCCATTCTTCTGCTAGTACATGTTTCGAGGGGCTCGCATGTCAGAGTCTCCTCCACTTCCTTTGGGAGAATATTCTACAGCCTTGTAGATCTCAATGTCAGGAAGTCTTTGACCACAATTTATGTAACTGCATATGTTTCATATGTATTCCTCCTTGGCCCATGCAAAATATGCCACAGGGCTTCAGCAGGGATTTAAAAAAAAAAAAAGGGAAAAAAAGAGACTCTAACATGAGTGACATTAAGAATACCAGTCTATAAGCCTGGTTTATTACACAAAGTTGAAAATGGGTCAAAGTGATGTTTTTGGAGGAGGGATTCTGCAGCTGGAATGAGCAGCAGACCTGTTAAAGTTCCGCTCAGGGAGGCAAGTTTACCAGGAACGATGTAATAGTGAAATATTTTTGCTTCCTCTCCACTGACAGGCTCTTGGCCAAGCAGACTCTGTATTGCTACCACAATTTTCTGATGTTCTTGCACTTCTACCAACCATCACCTGCAAAGCAGATTTTTTCCCCTATTTTATTTTAATTTACAGATTCCCCCATCTTCAGAACTTTTAAAGAAGCACTTAGCATGTCTAAATTTGTTCTGCGTATTTACAGCAACTTGAAGGCTTGATCCTAGTTTAGGTCAAGATATTGAATTCTTGTCCCCTACCAGAAATGTGTGGGCTCATGTGAACCTGTGAAAAATTGTGTGTGGTCTTTGCTGTCAGATGTGAAATCCATGCTAGAACCGAGAACTAGCACTTCGGTGTTATAAATGGGAGAAGACCGATGTTTCTTAGGCTCTGATCTGCTGCCTGGAAGTTTCTTTGAAAAATCACTGCAACTATTTGCCTCAGCTCTTCTCTTCCCCTCCTTCCTCCCAAGTAAATCTTTAATGAGGATCTGACTAATTCAGTATCTCTGTTTCTAAAGTAAGAGAGGAAAAGTTTTACTTTACTTATTAAGATATTTGCCTAAGATGGTTCTGGATCATTTTCTTGTTGGTATGATGACGACTATTGTAGCTTTAGGCTCACTCTCTCAGCTGTTATTAAAGTGTGAAATGATAAACTCCTTTTATCTGAAAAGATGTTTGAGACTTAATCACACAAAGTACTGAGATAACATTAATTTCTGCTAACCGGTTTTAAGGACTGAAAGTTGAAATTTTTTCAGCATCCTTCGGCTTTCTGCAGGAAAAAAAAAACAACTTTGGAGGAAACTTGATCTGGTAACACACGCAGAAAGTAAAATTATAATGCGTGAAGGGTACCCTGCACAACACAGCTGAGTTCATATGCAGTCAGTGTACTGTAGATGGAGGCAAAACAGGAGTAATGTCTGTAGGATTCACTGGCTATTTCTTTGGGACCATCAGTTTCCTTGGGGCTGCCTTCCAGGGGTATGGGCTGTGCTATACAGTCAGGAATATAAAAAAAATTATCTTTTTTTTTCTTCTGAAAACAAATCTTCAGACAACATGCCTCTGACCTTTGATTGAGCTAGTGCCCAAAGTGTAGTTCCTGTGTACAAAGGGGTATCTAAACCTTTTTTTTTTTTGGGGGGGGGGGGGGAAGAAGAAAAAAAAATAACCCGTGGAATAATGGGGAAGTATAATGCAGTTAATTAAGCTGGCTACTTCTCAGTCTTGGTGGCTGGATGCATAATGCAATCTAATTCTTAGTTTAGGACCAAGGAAGACAATGGAATTTCATTCGCTGACAAATGGAGGAAAAAAAAAAAAGATGAGAGAAGCCGCTGTCAGAAAGAGACTTAAAGAAAGGGGGAGGGGAAGTTTTGTGGGAAATCCAGTTTCCTAGGAAGAAAGATAGATGAGAGGGCTCCAGCAGCAGGTTGCCCAGGAGCCAGGCTGGGTGCATTGCTGTGAGCGAGGGAAATCAGCGGAGGGGCAGGGGAAGAAGCCCCCGCCCGGGAATCGTGCCACCGAGAGCAGCTGCTCGCCCCGCTCACGCTCCAGCTTCAGCTCTGCGGCTTTGGCGAGGGAGGACGCCTGCCAGGGGAGGGAAAGGGGTGGCGTTCAACATATGCCACGCTCCCGGTTTCAGTGCTTCCCACGAGTCGCATTTCATGGGAACATACAAATGCTTGCCTCCCCTCTGTGCGGTGTAGTGGCAGGGACGATAGGAAATGACAATATTTAGTAGAACTGGCTGGACCAAAAAAACCTATCCAAACATGTTATTTTGCTAAAATTTAAATGTCTTGCAAAAACAGTGACCTATTTCCTGCCCTCCAACTCCCCAAATATGTCTGGAATGGAATGTTTCCTTTCTTTTCAGGGACAGGAGTTTGAGGGTTTCTGTAAATCAGACAAAGTCCTCATTTGGGTGAAAGAAGAGGGTAATACAAATAAGTAGAATAAAATTCCCCATTAAAATGGTCATGTAAAATTTATCTTTGTGGTAGTGTCGTCATCGTCTTTACATTCAAACTGGCAACTCTGAAGCGTCCAACTTTAGCTAAAGTCTATCAAGTCCCTTACACTTACCTTCTGTTCCATGCACAAGAAAAAGGTACTACCACGGTTGTTTGCTTGGTTTTTTTTTTTACTTTGTGTAAAATGTACAGGTATGCTTGACAGAATAAAACAAAAAATGGTCCTTAGGAAGGAAATATGTTTAGGATCAGAACATCTGTCTTTAATGTAAATTGGAGTGTCTTCAGGCATTTTCTCATGTGCTGCATTTGCATGTTTTTGTTTATTATTGTCGGATGAGCTGCCTTTATAGAAAGGACATGATCTATTAACTATTTACATACACACATCTGTCTTGTATGGAAATCTACTGGCACAGGAAAATGTGTCATAGCTTATAAGTATGCAGGTTCAACAAACTGCTGCTCTTGTGAACTGCAAATGGCTCCCTTATTAACCGGCTTTTTAGGAGCTCTCACAAGCAATGTTTGTTCAGCTTTGCAGCTGTTTTATAGATAGTCTCACATACGTATTCTGCTAGGCTGTAGTTGTGGTCTTCACGCTTTCTAGGGGAATGTTTACATTAGGATGCTCAAAAAATGAAGCAGAATTAAATTTTAAAATGAAATAAATCCTGACCAGATGTAACCATGCAGAACTACCTTAGCCTGGTCCAGCAGTTCCGGGTTTGGAGTCCAGGAACTACAAGAGACTCTTTCCTTTCTGTTTTTCCTTTGAGTAGGTTTCTAGTCCTGTTCCAGATCATGGTTTTCAGGCTTTTCATTGTAAGAATACAACCAAGAGAAATTTAAAAGAAAAAAAATCATATTTTCAATTGAGCCCGGGATTTCAGGTAGGTCTACTGGATACTTCATTAACATTTGAGTTTGACAGCAGTAGGGAGGCTGAAGTGTAGAACCTGAAAATCAACGTTAGATGGTTTCTTAAGGTAATATGCTTGTTGCTGCATACTAGACATCATTTCATGCATAGCTACATACCATCGCTGGGCAAGAAACATTCTGCATGTTGGAGAATAACAATGAGGAGAGCAGACTGGAAGTGAAAAAAGGTGTCGCTGACATTCAGAGTAAGAGTAGAAACACCAGCAGCACGTCCGCTGTTGAGCTGTGTAGAAACGTGACAAGGCATCAAGGCAACAGATCTCTAAGTTCAGTCTCCTCCCTCAGTGCCGTGAATCCAGAGCTGCCCGCAAAGCGTGTGGGTGGTTGATAGTGCCAAGACCCAAATCCATGCTTGCAACTTCCTTCATATTCCAAAACCACAGATAGTAGTTTGCTGCTCTGTTGCATTTTCACAAAACACCACTTTTTTCCCCTTTTACTGCTCTCTCCAGAAAGAGATGTAGCTGTGACTTCTTGTCAAAATCACTAATATAAAACTTGTCCATTTTTTTCTCCAAGTGATTTTTTTGCTTAGAAAAGTTTATTTTATCTTCACACCTTCCCTTTTTGAGATCATGTTCTACCAAACCACTTGGATTCTCCTTATTTCTTTGTGACAGAAGACCATAAGGCAGTTTTACTAAAGAGACCTTTAAGAGACAAAACAAAATTACATCTGGGCAGCTATTTTTTGTAGGTTACAGGGCAAGTTCATCTTAAGTTTGTACAACTTCCTTTGACTCAGTGGAGTTGCCCTGTATGTCTGCTACAGCTACGCCAATAGTGGTAGACTTGCTCTGTGATTCTGCCTTAAAATGTGTCACAATGAAACAATTCAAGTTTAGGTCTGGGTTTGCATCACTAGGGCTTCTAAGCACAGGCACCTCACTTCTGTGTATGGATAGACTCCCTTCTGGGCTTTCCTTACAGCAGCACTGGTAGTACAAATCTTAGTTTTTCTTGTACATTAACAATAAAAGGTACAGAGGGCCTATAAAGTATAATTTGAAAAACCTGCTGAGAGAAGAGAATTCGGCCTGGCTTTCAAATTCAGAACTCCCGTGCGCGTCTCACAGGGAGAAATCTGTATTCCAGCATCTTAGGAGAAGTCAGTTCTTTAGCCTCTTCTCTGGTCTTCTGCGGTGTCTGGTTATGGGACAGCATTAAATCTTTGTGCGACCACATGGTGCTGGGTTTTTGTCTGGGTGGGTGGGGTGGGTTGTTTTTTTTGTTTGTTTGTTTGTTTTTGTTTTAAATTCAAGTTTAAATTTGTCATAGTTGTGTGGATGGCTTTTTTTTTTCCTTCCATTGTTCCTCCCTGTTCTATGAGATGATAGCTGAGCTTTGGAAAATTCTTCTGAGTTGAAATTTGACACAGGTATCTTCAGCCAGACCAAATTTGAAAAATACGGTTATAAAACATGCTCAGGTTTTTAGGCAACTCTTCCAATACAGTATAGTCTACTTACCTCACAGTGCACAATGTGTATAGATAAAAAAAAAAAAAGATATTTTAGGTGACTCTGGGGTTTTTAGTTGTTGTTTAGTGATATTTTCATTCTGAATGATTGCTTTTTACTTTTCATCCAATGTTGTACTCTTTAAAGTGAGAGGTCATATTGGTGAAGATGTGCTAGTTGTGCAGGTGAGGATTATCGCTCTTTGCAGGTGATGTCATGAATGTTTATGGGATGGGACTTGAATTTCTAGGATTAACCAGTATAGGGTGAGTCATGGTGTATCATATTTATGACTACACACACACCTTGGCTAATGAGTTAGGCTGCTATGACTAATGCATGTATCAATAAGTCAGGTGTAGTATGCAATAATGATATCTGTAGCATACTGGTGCAACAACCTTTTTCTTTTTTGCATTGAGAAGTCATAGAACTGTATGAACACAAATGTATTTTTTTACTAGGGAAAAAACAGCATGAAATGAAATGTCTACATTCACCCTTTCACGCCATTCCTGGTTAATGGCCATTTATGTAGTTGTTCAAGTAGACAAGCTTGAATCCTTCCCCCCAAAAAATCCTAGACCTTGCTGCAACCTCTCACTTACGAGCTGTGCTGTGTTTTGCTGAGAGTCATCTTACTGAAGCCATGGGAATTATTTGCAGAATGAGAGCTACATCCAAAGGTGAGAGCTGAACAGGCTGTTTCAGACACTGTACATTCGGCATGGAGTGTCATAGGCTTTCCAAGTATGCCCAAGTCCCATGCACTGTCCGGTAAATTCAAGTCCTCTGTGGTGGCTATAGGCAGGCCTTGAGTCCCATGAGCATAGCGCCGTGCCATGGAGAGCACGCTCAGCCAGCGCAGTTATTGGCTTTCCGGGTGGAGGCAGCTCCTGTCCCTCCAGCTCCCAGTGACGGAGGCAGAATGTATCCATAGGCTTGGACCAGCCTCCACAGACGTACCTGCAGCTGTTTCTGAAATTGCTAGCCCCGATCTCTTGTCCTTGCTTCCACCAGTAACTAAAATGCTGCCAACAGGAACTTCTACCTTCTTAATCTCCAGTCTTTTCTTGTTTGTTGGTAGCTTGAAACCAATATTCAGCTAATGGTGTATTTATTTCTGTATCAGGCTATTAATTCACATGTACTGTATTCCCTATTAGAAAACAAACATGCAATATCTAATTATCTGATACACTTTGGAAGGAAGATTAAAAATATTTGAAAAATCAATTAAATTTGGGTCTGTATATTTTTAAAATGTGGATTGAATGCAGCTGGCTCTGGCTGTGCTTTTTTGGCTTGCTGTCAGCTTTTAGAATACCACTGTTTTAAAGCTGAATAAATATCTAACAACCAAGAGATAATAAAAACGTTATTTAATATTGTATTCCCAGTGGCTTAGGAAAGGTTACAAACCCTGATATCTGGTTAGTGGCCCCAATGGTTTTCTAGCGAGTTATTTAACTATCCATTTATTCATTTAATTTATAGCAGTTAATGAGAGCTAAAATGCAGCCACAGGATTCAGGTTCCCAGAAAAACAGACATAAATTATGACCAGGTTTAAAAAGCATGGCTTATCAAGCGATCATCCTGGTAACCACCAGGAGTTTGGTGTCTGTACCACAGATATTTATGGTTATCCAGTTCTGCCTTCAAGGATAGAGCTTTCTTTTAGTCTTCATTGCTACTCTGCCAGTTCACGGTCATCTTTTCTTCAAGACAGGGAAAGATTTCAAATCAGGCATTGCAAGGCACATATGAAGTGCAATTAAAAGTGCAGTGGGTGTTTGCAAATGCGTAGGATAATTCTGTACGGCATACTTACTGTCTGGCATAGGTTACGGAATTGCAGGCACCTCTATGTGGTTTTTGAAAAACAAACAAATATCCTTCTACTAGCCTAGATCAAAGCTAGTTCACAAATAAATACTTTGTATTATGGAACATCTTTCCTAAATCTTAATATAATTCTGTCCACTATTTGCCAGGTTTTAAGGTCCGGATGGCTCAGTCTTGTATTTATGCTGGAGGAAAGGACACTCATTTATCATAATATTCTTGTAGTAATCATAAAAAATGTTATATGGTCTTGGGGTTGGCTCTTCTGAAAACTCTTAGATGTGCTAATAGGTGTTTGTGAAACTGAGGTCCTTGTGGAGTTGGATCCTCAAAAAGGTGGTTGATTCAATGTTTATTTTTCAAAGCATATAGGGATGCAAAGGTTTATATTAGATTATGTATAATGAAGTTAGTGGTATAGAATTATGAGATATTTGATTAAATGAGTGCTCAAGTGTTCAACTCCTTAAAGACTAGCTTAGTCTAGATATATGAAAACAAGCATTCTTAATGTAAGTCATTATAGTTTTGGTGTTGTAACCAAATATATCCCTGTTCATAGCAGTTGTAGAATAAAATGGAAAGTGAAAATTAAACAGGAAAAAATTTACTGCTGTCTCAATCATGCTGAGTTGTTGTAGTCATGTAAGAACACTTAGAAAAGCATGGAGTAATATTATAGAAACTTGGCATACTAACTATCTGGCAAGCAAAATGCCGCAGTATTATATAAGTTAATATTTCTTGACACATGCTGACATTTTAGTTAAAGCTTTTAAATTATTTTAGACTTTAATGGAGAATGTGCATACCTTTTTCTGCATTCCTGGCAACCTTTCCAAGTTATTAATTGTGGAGCTGACTTGATTGTGATCTGTCCCATATATGTGTAACTTAGAATTTTTAAGTTTAACTTGGGCAGTTGTTGATTCTGTGTAGAGGTTGAGTGGGAACTTCTCTGGCTTTATATCGCTCATCTGCATGTTTCCTTTTCCCCTATTGCTACTCAGCATGTGATGAACTCTGTTTTATCCAGTAGGACACCATGTGTGTAGCTGTGTAGGCAGCTTCTCTTTGACCACACCAAAGGATACAAGCCAAGGTATCTGGTCCTCACAACTTGCACATTTGTTTCTGCTCCAGGTGAGTCTGGGAGCAGTGCATTGATCCTGGGCAGCATTTCTTTGGTGGAGAGGTGCCACGGGGGTTTTAAGTGTGGTTTACTCTGAGCTTGACAGAGAAGGATTTTAAAATAGTGTAAACTAAGGGTTGCTCTGCTGTGCTCTGCCTGGGAACTGACCTAGCATCTGATGTAGCCACTCTGACTGCTAGCAGCAGTCCCTGCTCTAGAGCATGTACCCCAGATTCAATATTTTATTGTTTGGAGAGAACACTTTCATTTTGTGACGTGATTACAGTCCCTTGAAACTGCTGGAATAGCATTGTAGGGAATGGTCATGCTAAACTCTGGGAGAGAAACTGTTTCAGGAAGCACAATTAGGTGTTCTTGCTTTGTTGTTTCCAAGTTAGATTTCAAGATGTGAATGATGTGCTCGGACATAATAGTGACTTCAAGTTGGTTATCTTGCTACTGTTTTGTTTAAGCCTGATTTTTAGCAGGGTGTTACAAAGGTACCTTGAGTCTCCTAATGGCATACCAATAGCTTGAACATTAAAAGCAAGGTGTATCCAACAGAAACTCTGCATGGGCTAATGTATCCTACAGAGAAAGAGGTGGATAAAGTCCGTGTGGCTATGAACAGGGTAATTCCTCCTCTTCTCGGTACACCTCAGACTGAGGTGTTGTGCTGGTTTTGGCTGGGGTAGAGTTAATTTTCTTCACAGAAGCTACTACGGGGCTATGTTTCGGATTTGTGCTGGAAACAGCATTGATAACACAGGGATGTTTTCGTTGTTGCTGAGCAGTGCTTACACAGAGTCAAGGCCTTTTCTGCTTCTCACCCCACCCCACCAGCGAGCAGGCTGGGGGTGCACAAGGAGTTGGGAGGGGACACAGCCGGGACAGCTGACCCCAACTGACCACAGGGATATTCCACACCATGTGACGTCATGCTCAGCATATAAAGCTGGGGGAAGGAGGAGGAAGAGGGGGATGTTCAGAGTGATGGCGTTTGTCTTCCCAGGTAACCGTTACGCGTGATGGAGCCCTGCTTTCCTGGAGATGGCTGAACACCTGCCTGCCCATGGGAAGGAGTGAATGAATGCCTTGCTTTGCTTTGCTGGCGTGTGCAGCTTTTGCTTTACCTGTTAAACTGTCTTTATCTCAACCCACGAGTTTTCTCACTTTTACCCTTCTGATTCTCTCCCCCATCCCACCCCAGGGGGAGTGAGCGAGCAGCTGTGTGGTGCTTAGTTGCTGGCTGGGGTTAAACCACGACAGGCATAGACATCTGCTTGCATACATTCCTGGTAGTCAGAGTGCAACCAACCTGATGACATCCCTTCTGGGCCTTAAGATGGAAGTAAGGAGAAAGACTTACCATCTAGCTCTGGATGGCCTATTTCAAATGAAATAGGAAACAAAAATCCAATTTCTTCCCTTGCACTAAATGGCTGTGTATTAAAGAGAAAAATAAGCACGATATCCAGATAAACACAAGATACAAAGCAGAGAAGGTGGACAAATGCCCAGAGAGCATCCAGATAGTGCTTTCTCCCTCTTAGTTTTCTGAGAAGTTTTCACCCTGAAGCAGAGAGGATAAGAAATTAACCCTGCCTTCAGAAAAAGAGAGAGGTGTTTCTGCTTTGTATGGTGAAGGGCGTGTTAGATGATGTGCAGGGTGTGTTTGCACTTGTAAGAGGAGAATGCAATTTTAGTAGCTATGTTTGTGAGGGCCAATGTGCCCGTGGCAGGGTTCTGGAACTTGAATCCTGCTAGCCAAAAAGATAATCTGTAGAGATTAATTTTAGAGGATATTCTATTGCTGCTTACTAGGATTTGAGGAGGGAATCGAGGGTTAAATTAAGTGTGAAGTAAATAAACTGAGTCAAGTCCCATGATTGTTTCATTACGGTCACCACTCACTGTCTGGTGGATGAACTCAACTGACTCAACCAACTTATTAGGTTTTGTGGATGTAGCATGCTGAACTTGCTGTAGGAACTGTCCTGTGAAAAATTAGAATGATAGTAACTATGTATTGCAGAAACATTCAAATAATGTAATCTAGCCTGTATTTTACACTCAATCTGCTACCCTACTGGTCGTTGTAGATTTACTGTGCTTGTTCTGAATTCTAAATGTGGTCTTATAATCTCTTGTGTTGGTCTATTGCTTGGTGCTTCATGATCACCTAATGAAAAGCTCTACTAAAATAGTTTAATACATATGATAGATTTAGGATAGATCTTGGAAGCTGCTAATAAAAGTTTAAATCTTTTCAGTAGCATGTACATGCTTTAGCTACCTTGGTTATGTGAGATACTAAGTATTAAAACTAATTATTTACATCCATATGAGCCCCTCCAGCCTTCCCTCCTCCAGTAACAGTGCAGGAAGAGAGCAAAGAAAGGTTTTTTTGGAACAATTTCCATATCAGGCTGCATTGTTTGCTAAGTCATAAAATGAGCTGAGCCACATACAGTTGCTGCTTTGAGGTCTCTGCTCTTGTAATGCTGGCTTGCTGAACACCTGCATCTAGCCACCTGTTCTCACTCAAACTAAAAGACCCCAAAAGAACTTCAAAACCCAAAAATGCCTTAAAAACAACCGCCCTGCCCCATCCCACCACAGTTATTCTTAAGCTGCTCCCTGAAATATGCCTTACCAGGAATAAAAGGAAAAGGTGGGTGGGAGACCAAACACTCGAGAGATGTTACGTATTATAAATCACTGCTGGAAAAATTATGGTGCATATCTTTCATCTAGTGTGAGGATTCAGAAGTCAGTCTGCCATCTTACCTACTTCTAGTTATATTGCAGATGTTTTCTGCTGGAAATCTTCATGAGTTC
Source organism: Pygoscelis adeliae (assembly GCF_000699105.1). NCBI lineage: Eukaryota > Metazoa > Chordata > Aves > Sphenisciformes > Spheniscidae > Pygoscelis > Pygoscelis adeliae. The sequence continues at coordinate 1,487,371 of NW_008824791.1, forward strand.
AGATGTGATTGCATCTCTAGTTATCCATTTGACCTTCACTAGAGAAAATGTGTCTTCTCTATTCTCTTATTAGGAGACCTGACCCCAATACTGTGAAGTGAAGCTTTGCTTGTTTTATGCTTACTTTTTTAGTAAAGTTAATTAACTATTTTCTGAAACATACGTAAGATACAATTAGTAATATATTTTGCTGTTTTATTTTTGACAACAGGCAGATGATTACCTTCAAAAATAATAACAGATTTTAATCTAAATAAGTATCTAAATTATAGTTGTTGAGTTGTAGAGAAAAACAAATTCAGCTAATCCCTATTTGCATGTGCCAATTAGCTAAGTGTTAATCAATCTCCTATATAAATGAAAATGAGCAGACTCAGCTCTCTGGTAAGATAATGTTTCTCATTAACAACAAGTAAAACCTCCTATTGCTATTGTAGGAGGAAAAAATTCTGCTTCTCTTCCTATTAAAAAAAAACAAAAAACCACAGCTATGAAGTCATTTATGAAAACTGGGCCCTCTGTCAAAAGTTATCCTTAAAATCCTCAGTTGGTCGTTAGCGTGGTGATGTTAGTGAAAGGTATACAATGTAGAGCAATTACTTAGAAGCTGGATCCCAATGAAACAAACTAACTGTAGGACTATCATATATTATGTGGGCATACAAAGCAGAATAGTTGATTAAATCCAGAGTGCTTTTTTTGTTATAACAGTAATCTGTAACTTAAATTGGTTTTTCAAAATCAAATTTTGCATACCTGGATGTTGAGATACTTTGGGTATCAATATTATGACAGCTTGTGAAAACCAACAAGAATGCAGTAATAGACATGCACTATTGTTCTCCACCTTCTTTCCCCAGTGTTGTCTTGTAGTTTTGAACAATATACCTTAGTACAGACACCATTGCCTCGGAAGTATGGTCCTAGTAAACACAGATTCCCATATGGGGGATCGTGGTGTTGAGAGTACAGTGTTCTATGGAGAAGCCAGGAACAAACATTTTAATGGCTTTTTAGACATCGTGTTTATGAATAGGAAAATAATTATACCTATCCTTTCTCATCTTTTGAGAGAGTTCCCATATACCTATAGTTCAGGCTGGGACCCAGTTGTCTTTATCAGTGAGGAAGGTGATAAGGAGGTGAAGTAACCTGTCCAAGGTTGACGAGGAAGTCTGTTTCCACCTCAGCATCACAACTCACTCTTTTTAGGTTACCAGCTCTGTGTTTGGCTCCATGAGTTGCCTTCCCACCCCACGTGACCGCCTGTCTCTTGCACCCTTTAAAGATACACTCAATCAAGGAGCAAGTCGTCTCCAAGGGCTGGTGAGAGCCACTGAGCATTTGGATTTCACTGGGCACCTGCTGTTGCTACATCAGCAACTTTGGGCAGAAAGTGAGAATTTAATGCATTTTTTTTATGGCAGAGAGGCTGGAGTGGGATCTTGTTGCTGGATAGCTGATGTCTCTCAAACTGCATACCAAGCATGTGAGGGTCAGTGCTGCTGTGAGGATCCCCATACCTAGGGCTTTGGGGAGAGTCTTTGGCTGATGCTGTTGTGCTGCCCTTGTGTGCATGCAGGCTGGTGGTGTGTCTCCCATGCGTCGAGTCTCCTTTACGGCCACCACATGCTAATGGAGCCAGTGCTCCCTGGCAACATCAGATCTGCTGTATATGCACCACAAAGAATGTGTGTGCGTCTGTGTGTTTGCCTGAGATATATTAGGTTTCAGAGATTATGGGTTTGTGGTCCCCCTTCTGAAAGTTTTTTGAAAGTAAAAAAGGTCCATCTCACTCTGTGCAAGGGTAAGAGATGCAAACCAGAATTTAATAAAAACTCCATGAGGATAAATACCAGCTTATTCTGTTAATCTCTGGATATTCTAGAGACCCCACTGCGAGCAAAACATGTCTGTGTCTAGCAAACATTAGGAATTTCTGCACGTACCAGCAATTGTCTATATAAGCAGAATCACGTCAGACTTCCCATATTGAAAGCACTGCCTGCCTTGTCAAGCCACTTCAGTGGATATATGATTGTAAACATGTAAATACCTTCATAAATATCCAATTGACGGTTGGACTCAATGATCTTAGAGGTCTTTTCCAACCTTAAAGATTCTATGATTCTATGATTCTACAAGTTAGTATGGAAGTATTATTTGTCTATCTCTAGCCAACTTCCCCACATCCAGTTTAATACAAGTTTTTTGTGTGAGATTTTGTTTGTTTGGGTTTTGTTTATTTGTTTGGGGTTTTTTTCTTTTTTCCAGGGCAAATTCAACTTTTAGATGTGTGTCCTTTCAGGCACCTTTTAATGAAACAGCAGGCATATGATGTGAAAAAGAGGTGAGCTTTTTCAGAAAGGTGTGTAGTGATCATGAAATGATCTACTGCGAATGGATGGACATACTGGCAGATGCTTTTGTGCTGGTAAATGTGGAATGGTCCCTAGACAGGTGGGCTGTTAGATACTGCCCCCCTGCCCCCAGTTGACTCAACTCCTGTAATTGTATTGTCTGGTAACATCTTCAGAGACCAATGACGGGTTGCTCGTGACTGCTTCAGGTGCTTTGTTCAGGTCTATTTGCTCAGATGTTTCTTCTGCGGCTGCTCTCGGCCAGCTGTTGGCATTTGCCAGGCACGCAGGGCTGTGTCAGGGAGAGCTGTGAGCCGGGTTGAGCAGGGGTGCTCTCTCGGAGGTACTCGATCCTCTGAGCACTGAAATGAATCAAAGGGAAAGGGGCTAAAGGTGCAAGTTCCAGAGTGAGAATTTAATTTCTTTCTTTTGTTTTGTTGTGCTTGAATACAGTAAATGAGTATTTGATTGCATGGTATGAGATGACAGTAAGCATATGTTTAATACCAGTAATAAGCCTCATAGGTCACCTTTGGAAGGGTTTGTTTTCTGTACTGTTACTTGATGGTTTCAGGCAGAGTATGATTTCATCTATATTTTCAAGTGTGTTTTAAAAGACAAAACTAAACCCCTCTAATTTGCTTTTTATTGTCTATACTGGTATATAATTATGCAAGCGTACTGATTATGCATACACTTAGCATAAATGTTAGTATTTTAAATATCGTTCCTATCAATAATTGTCCTCTGAGGTTGAGTACATCTCCCTTTCCCCTGGAGCGCAGGGAAAGCTTGATCAGAGAGAGTGGCCCCCAGCGCGTTTTCATCTGTAACTAACGAACCTTATAGATAAGGGCTGTTCCAGTAGCGTAGATACAGTGAAAACTGCTCAGAGCTGGGTCCAGGCACAGATATAACAGGGAGTTGCCTTTGGCAGTGGAAGAGATTTGTGAGGAGATTTTGGGACAGGGCAGAAAAATGCCGTGGCTGCTATTTTGCTGGTGGCAATGGAGGGGCTTGTTGTGGCCCTCCAGATGCTTTGAAGGTGATAGCTCCCCGGGCTCTTTGTGGCCTTTTCCTCCTTTTGTTCAAGCTCTGACCCTTTATTTTCCTGCCCTTTTGTTTTTCCTGGTAGTTGCCTCTGCCCTGTGCAGCCTTCTTACCTGTGGAAAAAATTCAGTTTGGCTTATGCTGTTGGGGTCGTTTGAACAGACTCTGGTGCAAAACCCTTTGCTGAGTGTATCCTGAAAGCCCCGTGGGCTGGTGGCAGAAGAGTGAGGGAGAGATGACCGGGGTGGCTGCAAACTAAGAAGATTGTAGTCAGCTGGTAATTCTTTTATGAGCCTGGTAAATAGCACACATGCAAAATTTGTACACTAAATTACTTTTACGTGTAGCTGAGGTGGAGAGTGGAGTCTATAAAGCTTGTAGGCAAAGGGCAAAATTTGTATGCTGTCTCCATGGTGAGCATGAATGTATTTTACCAAAATGAATTTTACTTAAAAACCAAACAAAAACTTAGTAGCATATTTAAAATTTCAGGCTCTTCTAAGGGCCAGCTTTAACATACAAAAACATTATGTCTGAAAATGTCATCCCGAAAATTTGTTAGTAGGTGTCATGATTTTGTGGACTAAATGTATGCCCATGCAGTGTTTAAAAATTCAGGTATCTCTTGTGGCAACCAATTAACTTAAAAAACAAACAAACAAAGAAACAAAAAGTAACAAACCACAAACCTCAAACCAAAACAAAAAAAAACCCACCAAAAAAACCCACGAAACCCCCCGCCTCCACCAAACAAAAAAAATCAACTTTTAAATCCTGTGCTCTTGGTTGTGTCCATGTAAGCATGAAAGCACAAGCATACAACTGGTGAAAGAAGGAACAATCATTTTCTGTGTCTATTTCAGCATTCTGGGAAAATTACAGGATATGAGATCAATTTTGGTTTTTAACTGTACTTTGGATGATGGATATGTCAACTGACTTCCACCAAAGCTTTCTAAGCCTGATTGTAAGTTACTTCTGAATGTGTACATCTGTAAGCTATTGAGTAGCCCTAAAAGGCCAGTGGGAGTCCTCCTGGGTATACAACTGTACGTGTACTTGCTGAACCATGTTGTTAAACACCGTTCCTATAAAGCGTGACATTAAAAGGGACAGTTAGGGAAGTCGTGGGGAGGCGAGAAGGGAATGCATCTTTCATAATCAAATGTGAGGTGGAAAGTGACCATTTCTGGCTGAGCGGCTCTCGTTGCGGGGTCCACGTGTTCAGTAGCTGCTCTCACTTGTGGTGTCTGTGCCCAGGGACACTCAGCCTCACCCTCACCTCAGCCCCCTGCATCACTACCGGTACCTCCAGCTGATGTGCCAGGAGCTTGACTGGCTTGGAAAAGAAAGAGAGGATTTCCTTATTTGAGGGTTTTGTTTCAGTTTTAAAGCTGGATCAGATGTGCGATTTGGGTCATGGTACAGCCTTTATGAGCACTTTGTAAATGTACTGGCAGAGGAGAGCAGGTGTTGGGAGGGTAAAGGCTTTGAGCTTGTTCACGGCCCAGAGTTTGGCATTCAAAAATCTTGGCCTGAGTTGGCCTTCCTGACCTGCCTGGGTACTTCCTGAAAGCTGAACTGCAGAAAGGGTCTGGCCTGGGCCGAGTTGCCCTTGGCAAGGGCCACATCCCGGCTGTTTGTAGGTGTGCTGCAATGTCTGTGAAGTGATGCTGCCAGGAGAGCAGGTAGCTCTCTCCAGCGAGGGGTTTGTCTGCAGTAGTGGTGGGTGGGCAGGAGCGGTCCAGCAGTGCAGCATGGGGAAGGCACTAAACTTGTTAAGTGACCCCATTTTCTGTTTCCAGCCTCAGAAATGTGTTAAGCTGTTCCAGTAAATAAATGCATAAAATTACAAAGACTAGATAACGTGCCTAGAGTGTAACATATGGTATTTTTCCAATGCTAAGCCATAAAAGCTTTTTCAATAACTGTATTTAAATCCTCAGACTAGACTACATTTTCTTCAAATGCTTTTTCCATTCTAAAATGTCATGAAATTATGGAGTTTGTATTAAAAATAACAGCACAACCATTTCTTCCCACCCCTCACAAACAATAACAAAAACTTTCAGCAAGAAGCCTGAAAACAACACTGAAAAATGGGACTTCTTTAAGAGACATCATTTTTCTGTTGATATTTTATGGGGAAAGGAGGACTGAACTTGAGCCAAGTTTTAAATGTCTATAATAAACCACTACCTTTTCCCCTACTGACCTTCTTTCTTAAAAACAAAAGACCCTACAAAAACTCTCTACTAGGTTTCATTAGTTCTCGAACTGGATATTGATCTCACACCAATTTCACCTCAGTCAATTTGACTAACTTGAACAGAATTGCTCTTGATTGAGAGCAATGGGGAACTAGAGAACAGAGCCATCACCAATGAGTTAAGTATAATTACTCATTCTCTTTTCAATGCTCTGCAGTTAATGTTCAAGTTAATCTGCTACATTGCATGCCTATTATTTTTACTTTTTTTTTCTCCTGTGTTTTAAGATGAGTTAAAGCACTAAAGTAGTTTCCCCATGTATTTCACAGTAAAGATAGATGTAGCCAGTTTAGCCAACTCTATATACCTTGACATGAAGGGTTCTTAGGAAACAGAAATAAGACATTTTTCAAGTATATGTGTATTCTCTGGGCAAAGCCACTGCTGCAAGGATGGAGTCCCAGTTAATACCCAGTGAAGTTATTTTTTGAGTTGGTGGTTGTGCTCACAGGAGCCTTTAGGTTTATGAACCAGAATTTGTTTCATTACCATACCATACGATGTGTGAGTAGGTGATAATCTAGTACTCATGATTTCCTTCTGACCGGTCAAGTGTTCTTTGTTTGCTGTTATTAGAAAGGTGAAAATGTGGAGCAGCCTTGAGAAGATTTTCAAATACTGAACTCTGTGAACATCTTTCCACACTTATTTGAGACTTGGATTTCCACTAATTATTTTTCTAGAGAGCAAGTTGCTTTCAGAAGTATTCATGAGGGAAAACTTTAGTTTTTAAAATAATATAGGAGAAAATGTGTGGAATTTCAACAAGTTCCCACATATAGAATGCTTGGTCATGGAGAAGTGTGATCTATTTTTGAAGTTCAAGTAGAGTGTCAATGATTGAATTGCAAATATAACCCCACACTTCCATGCTAGTGAACAAACCCCACATATTTTGTATGAGTCACTTCAAGCATTGCCTTGGTACCTGAAATAAACACAAGGAAAGGCAGTAAGATAGCTCTTTAACCATCCTACTTAAATTAAAAATGGATAACCAACTTCTTCAGCCCCCAAAACACCTTCTTGTTTTTCCTCTAGATCTGACAAGGTCATTCCTTTTGTACTTTTTTTCTGCAATTGTCATCAGCCTCATGATGTGTCACATTTACCTCAGAAATAGCTTGATATATGGAGACAATGTGCTATGAAAGTCCATGACATTTTTTTTTTTTTTTTTGAAGGGGTACATCTTTGCAAAACTTTATTTTCCCCAAATACAGTTTCATACTGTCTGAATTTCTTGGTGTAAGGGTGCACTTGAAAGGAATGACTCTGTTTCCCATCACGTACTGCAAGTTGGTATTTGCAATGGTTAGGAGTTAATGAGAAGGGAGCTCTGCTTCAAGATTCACTCTTGTTCTGTGGTTGGCTGACTTGGACCTGCTGGTTAATAGAGAAATGATCCAGAGAGGGACTTCTCTATTAGTATGTACAACTGGAGGTCTTTTTATGGAATTGATCAAATAACAGTGCAATTGTAGGCTTTATTTTACTTAAACAGGCATGAAAATAAATATCCCCAATATGGCAATGAGAGGCTTAAGTCATCCCTTTGGTCTGCCTAATATTGGTGGTCTCGACTTCAGTGATGCTGCTTGAGGCGGCACAGTTACTGATGTCTATTTTTGCAGGGTGAGGTCTGAAGTTAAGTGAATGGTGTGCAGGAGAATGCTGATCAATAAGGTGAAGGCATGGCAGAAAGGAGATGTTATTTAGCTTTGTAACAGCTTGACTTTTAATTATACCAGGCATTTACTTAGGTCCCAGTGTTGATACTATGCTGAAATGCTTTTAGGTTTTGTTAAATCCAACCAGCTGGAGCTGGAAATAAGTGTCTGGCGTGACAGTGAAAACCTGTTGGGTGTTTCAGTCTTTCAGCAAGTGGGTAATTTCCAAACAAGAGTGTTGGGGGGATCCCAGAAATCATTCTTTATAGGTTGTTCTCTGTCGTCCAGGTACGTCAGACTGCTGTTCTGAACCATGTGGGACTTCTTTATATATCTCATGATGAGGTTGTGCCACCCTGCAGGAAGGTATTTTCACAAGGCTATGGAAACTGCATTTATTTTTCAATTCCTTGCCTGTTTCTGTTTCTCTGTAGGGCCCTGTGATGCCATTTTTATGCTGACTAGTTCTTCATTGCCCATTTCACCCCCTTCCAGTGAACAGTGATATTACGGTGCAGTGGCCATTGTGCTTCAGACACAACTTACAGTTGAAGGAAACTACTGTGGAACGACAGTACAGATTTGTACAGTGGGAATGGGAAGTAAAGAATTTGGTACCATTAGACACTTTTATAAAGGGACTTTACCATACTTTCTCTTGAGCTCCTTATTTGCTTTAAATGCCACAGCTAGGAGCGTAACACCATAATTATCATGAGTTCATCTAATATTGGGAATAGAAAGAAGTGATCTAACACTATTTAAAATTTCTTGCACACTTATGTTCAAAATAGCATGAAGAACTACTTATTGTTAGCTTCATGTGCTGTGGGGAAGAGGGATGAACTTTTAAAACTAACCTTTGTATCATCTGGATAAATTAGAAGAGAATTGTTTATTCCTTACGGATAGGGAACTACCACATTGGTCGTGTATCTGAATTCTTTTCAGTGTCTAATCTCTATTTATATTTGCATTTGTGGTGAAGGGCTCCCTTCAGCTGACCTTTGAGCATGCAGATATAAACTGTGGTAGTAACCAGAGCCTCAAAAGTCTTTTTGTGCTCTGGCAACACACTGCTCTGTTTTGTAAACAACCTAAATCCTTTAGGCATACTCTTTCCTAAATTTTACAAAACTCAGTGAACTCATAGGTATTATTTGTGAGGCATGTGTTTTTCCACATTGGATATACCCTCTCATTACTTTTTGAAGTTTCCCAGTGATCCAGTTTCACTGGTGGCAGCAGGACTGCCAATATAGAAAGGGTGCTGGACCCTTGCATCTTCTCTGAGCAGGTCGTGGCAAGACAGTGGATGACACAGCTGCTAGAGCTTTGCACCATTATTTTGACCGTTGTTACAATGGTGCCTAGCGGACCACTAGCTCACCAAGACCAAGCTTTTCAACCATGATCCAGCCCTGTGCCTCCACTAAAAGAATGACCATTCAAAAATGGTGATATAAAATAGATAGAAACTATGATCTCTTTTTATTTACCTTTAGTGTCTTAATATTGAGGGTGTACTTGAGTTTAGATTTTGAAGCTTTTCTTTTAAGCACGGGTAGCTAGAAATGTAATATATATGTAAACCCATGGCCAGATATTTTTTTTCTCCATAGAGCTGGGAATTTTGGAAAACTTTTGTGGTGATGTCATGTGTCGGCAGCAATGGACACAGAACCAAAAAGTGAATATATCTCTTTTGCTTATGTATGGTGGCTTTCTGCTATATTTAAAGACTGTGTTTCTGATTAGGAGAGCTGAATCTTTCATTCAGATGTTGCTATGCACAGGTCAAAATATGGTATACGCATCTACCTGGAAACTTGATCCTATTTGGAAATAACAATGGTGATGATGTTTTCTATTGGCTTCATTTGGACTTTTAGGGCTTAAAATATGCAAGGTGGAAAATATATTACTGCCTTCAGACTTTGTTTTCTTTATAGGCATGTTGTGCATACCATGTTGACTACTGTGTTTAAAAGCTAAGCTGTAAACAGAATGCATTTATTACCATCAGAGCACACCAGCTTACTGGGGACAGTGTCCAACAGTCCTGTGCCATTTTGATTAAACAGATCAGCTAATCTATTTTGAACATAAACCCTATTTTTGTTCAAGATATGACACATGAATTCTATGTTTGTTAAATAAAGCTGCTGCTTTCTGCCCCAATACCAGTTTTGTGCCTCTGGTTATACAGCCAGAAAAGAACTGTTGCTGCCTTTTGAGCAAAATGGTGACAAAAAATATTCTTTAGGTAATAAGTGGTGGAGATTATGAAGCCTTAATATTTGCAATTACTGTCTACTTTTGCAGTTAAGTATTCAGGTAAAACTCATTAGACTACCCTCAAAACACTTTGAAAGGGCCAACAAATGAAAGTGAAAGAAATGCAATATTTTACCACAGGAATTTGATCCAGTGGCATGTTTGTATTATGATGCCATCCTTGTACTGGTATTCAGCAAATCTGTTATAAAGGCTGAACAGCATGAGCCAGCTTCTACCCAAGAGGAGTACTAACTGGCAATTTGAGAGAAATGTGAAGTCTTTCCTCCATTCTTTGGTTCTATTGTTCTGCTTCTGCAGTAAAAACGTGAGGAGGGATAGCGGAGGAAGGAGGAACCTACAGTTAGTAAACTCTTCACTGCCGGTATATCTGTCAGAAATTAGATCAATGAAAATTAAGTCGCTCCTATAATGGTAATTTCCTCACTTAATTTCTTCATCTAGCATGAGGATGCCTTCTCTCCTGCCTGCTTTAAGAGCAGTAAATCAGTTGAGCTCACTATTCAAGGCAATGCTACAGAGGTCCTTAGATTCTCAGAATTATGTGGTGATGTTTTCCTTTCCTGTTTGTTTTTCTGAGGCTGAAAGTATCACATGAGCTCAGTGAGAAGAAAGCAATACCTGCTGTGATTCTGTGGCCATCTTGGTGCAGATAGCATGTTTGAGAGATTTCAAAATCATTTCTGCTGTCCAAGCCAAAAAGAGGCTAATCTTTCATTTTCCTGATGCTGCAAACAGTGTATCATCGGTGATTTTGTTAAGTCACTCCACCCTTCTCCCCCTTTGCCCCATGTGGGACAGCAGGGATATCTAGCAGGAGTTGTGCCCCTTTGTGAACGTACAAGTAATGAGAGGGAAAAGGGGATATTTTGTGCTGTGATTCACCGATTGAGCAGTGCTAGGACAACATACATTGTCTAAGTTGCTGTGACTTTCTTCTCCGGTCACTGCTTTCTGTGTAATGGGATGGCAACAATATCCTGGGGCTGGAATTGTGGTTTTATCATCTGCTCAATGGGTAGTCTCTTCTTTCTGAAATCTTACGATAACATGGGGGCGCACGGCCTTTTCCTTTCATATAAAACAACAAGGGGACAATGATATGAGAATGTCTAAGGCAATTGGATCCCTCTTAAGCAATAAATAGTCTTCATATGGCCTCAAGCCATGTTTTTCTTAAGCTCTCCAAGATTTTCTTAAGATCTTTCAGGGAATGCTTTTTGCTGTTAATAAAGCTTGATGAAATTAACATAATTCAGGGAGGTAACTCTTTGCTGCAGAAGTTTTCCACATCTAGTAATTCGTGCTATTTGTTGTATGAGCGCAATCTGTAACTGCTGTAGTCAGAATGCAGGAAAAAACAGTGTCCCTAGGAAAACGTAACATCTAGATCACTTCCAAGTGCAGCTGATATTGGTTTGCAAAGGCTATTTGGTAGCGTGGCATCAAATGTTTTCTTCCCACCTAGTAAAAATTGTAAGGACTATGATTAACTGTTGACATTTCTGTTCCTCAATTACTGTTTTCTTCTAAGCTATCTCAGTGCAGTTACCTCAATGTTGTTTGGCTATGCTGACCTATAGGGCTTTCTTAATCTTTTTGTAAACTCAACTGCCAGTCACTAGGCTGGATATAATTACTCTTTGGTGCTGAAATAGACCTTTTCTCCAACTTTGAGGGCTGAAAGATAGCCTTAGGTATTTAGTTAACTGGCTGAACTTTTTTAATTGGTACAAACTGTCTATAACAATTCCAGTTTGTCTACCATGCAACAGCTTTGCTATTTTAAGTTTATACACTCATTCTGATTATATTCACTGATACGTGATATCAGTATATGAGCATCGAAGCACAGCAAGATTCTGCGACGTCGCTGGAGGCCATCAAGCCAGAATTATACAGTAATATGTAACTTGGTATCAATTCATTTAAAGTTTATACGATGCATTGGCCAAGTTAATGCTTAAAATCGGATTCTGTTGGATTTCTTTTAAATGCCACTGAAGAGTTTATTTCCCCTTACTAGTTCATATGAAAACTATATGAAGGACTCCTCTATTAATTGTGGAGTTATGTGATAAAACTGAAAAAAGTAAATGTCACTAAGATTTGTATGAGATACAAAATCATAACAACGCTCTCTTCCTTAAATAATTTGTTTGCTTAGATAATAACAAATTTATTTAAGTTCTGTGGCATACTGTCTCAAAAATAAATGATGGCAAACACTTGTTGATCCATTCAAATGCACAGAATCAAGTAAGCTTACAGATTAGCAACTTTGTCCAGCTGGATAGAGACACCACAGACACTAAAAATAAAAGAAAGGCAAAGCAAAAGATGAGAGACTAATTTTCATGTGGAGAGACTGATTTAGTGACAATATTCTATTGTGGTTACTTGAATTTTGTTATGTCAAATGATTTATCTTTCTCTGTAACACAGCCACAATAAAGTAGGACCAGTTGATCTAATAAAAGAGACCATAATAGTTATTTAAACTTACAGCTTTAGATGCCGAAGACATTCTTTTTATGTATCTGCTTTGAATACTAATTCAATACCTTTTTAGAAAACTTATTTTGCTTTTCTGAACAATTAAATTCTCATTAGGGAGAACATATTCATACGACTCTGGTGATCAGAAATGACCTAATCCATATAAATGCCTGAGTTATGCTTCTGTTCAGCAAATCCACCATTCTCCTCAAGAGGAAGGATGTGTTTAAGGCTGGTTTAGTAAGTGGATGGCTTGTGGCTTATGGGGTTGGATGTTAATTTAATTCACAGCTCATTCACAGACGAATTCTGATAATGGGGCAAGTCTCTTAAATGATCTGTACTCTCATTCCATTTCCTTTCTGTAAGGTGGAGTTGTGTACTCTGCCCTCTTCCTCCATCTTTATTTCGCCCATTTAGGTCCAGTTCTGCAACTGATCTTGTGTCAGCTGGCTGTCTCTCCCCTTCCAAAGTCAGACTGGTTTAATTGTGCTTCTGAAATGGACTGAAATCTGCGTGGAAGGAGTCAAGGGACTGCACACCAATATGCCAGTCTATCATTGCGGTCACTATTCTTCATGCAGTAACTTGAACAACTCTAGATTTCTTCTTCGTGAGGGCACTCATCCAATGGCTGAGGTGATGCTTCTAATTGTCCAAAATATCTAGTGTTTTTGCATAGTTAGAAGTATTGTGATGGGCTGGCAAGGAAGTGTATTCGTGGTTTCATAATTGAGTGTTCCTGCAGGTTAACTCATTGATGCAGGTCTCTATAGCAGGTGGCAAGTTTATAGCAGTTTTTCCTCACATAAAGAGTTATTTTTCATTAAAAATGTCTGAAAGCTAAGCTTTTGGAAACAACAGCAACAATAAAAAGCACAGACCCTTTAGGACTATGTGATTTACACAGGATCTAAGAGCAGACAATTTTAACCTCAACTACCAAAGCTGCTGGGTGGACACTTAGTGTTTCTCAAGGTTAGTCTTGACTTTCATGTAATTCATGAGATATTTTTATTTGTGTATTGTGTATACATACATTTTAAAATATATATATTTATAGTGAGTGTACACACAAAACCACACAAATGTTTACTTTGCAATCTTTTTGCTACAAGTAGGTAGTAACTTCTTTTGTGAAAGATGTTGTCATGCATTGACTGACTCTCCTGTTATCCCTTGAGAAGCAGTGGAACAGTTTCAGGTGCTGAATTACCTTCAGAAGTAGTACATGAATGTCAAGAGGATTAAAACCTCAATCAGAAGGGACAGTTAGGCAGTCCTTGACAAGACTTGGAGGAAAAAAAAATCCCAACCTATAATCCAAACTGAAACTGCTGTTAAGACTTCTATCAAACTAATATTTATCAGAAAATGCTTTCTTGCACTTGATGTTTTGGCTAGTCTCACATATTCAAGTTCATATAAATGCTTTAATACTTCGATCCATTTACAACTGTAAATTTCATACAGTGCCTGAACTGTGAAGCAGCTTGACGTGAGTAGGCTATTTTTTTATTATGCACATTATGGAAGTGCATTTATATGGACAATTTATGGAGTTGCATTTTCACTCTGGTTCTACACCTGTAGAGCTTTTTTCCTTCATGTAGATGTAACAAAAAAAAATTAGTCTGAAAAAGATATAGCCAAATAGAATGAAAGCAAGACTTAAGAAATAAAAGCATGCATATAGAAAGTAGAAGAAACTAGTAAATAAGGTTATGAAAATGGTTTATATGTTGATGATAGACTAGAGAAATTAAACTATTGCAGGAATGGATGGTTACAGGAATTAAGAATGCTTTTAATCTGCTAAACTTTAGATCACTGGCTCTGGCTCACCTTTGGCTGTAATAGTAGAAAGTATTTAATGGATGACTAATGAAGTGTTAGCTGTACCAGCCAATTCTTTATGGGGGTTGTGGGGAAGGGTTTTATGACTACAGCCATTGCATTTGGCTGTCCAGGCAATACCCAGGAAACGGTGTTTTGTGGGTTGATTTTTTTTTTTTCGTTGGACTGTGGGTATTCCCAGAGCAATACAGCATGATTTTCCTCCTCACCCAGTGCGTACTGTCCATCCACTGAACCAAAACTCAGCCAATTCTGCTGTGATATCAAAGATGATGTGCAGCTTAAAGCAAGAGAGAGGTCTGCCTGCCAGGGAGCAGCAGTGGTAGGCGAGATGGGAGCAGAGGGTGGCAATGGTGCAGGCAGGGGCAGTGCCATCACTGGGTGCAGACCTGCAGTACACCAGTGAGGTGAGTGGGGTGGCTGCAGTGGTAGTAACCAGGTTTGGGCGATAGGCCAGTGCCTCCCAGACCAATCCCAAATGATGAGATGGATCCAAGGCCAGGCCTATGAGTCAGGATCAGTGAGACACAGGCTGGGCAAAGACCTGCCTAGGCACAGACCTACCAACCGTGTAGCTCAGGCAAAGATCAGAGCTCACTCTTTGTGAATGTAGGAAAAGGGGAATGGGGAAGATGGGGAATATCTCCAAATGCTGTTTGAGGAAGGTTTTGAAATGCAGGAGGAAGCAGCCTCTGGGTCTTTTCGTAAAGGCTATTTCAGTAGCACACAGACATGAGGCCTCTGTATAGGCTGAACTTTTCCCATCAATCCAGTGTTCATCCTTTAATGTTAAGTGATAACGGAAGCATTAAAATCCAGTGATTCCCACCAGAAGTACCGTATGGGCACGCTCAGTGACCTGAAAAAGTCCCATAGTCCAACAGTTCTGTGGTTATTGCATGCCCCATATACAGGTACCCTGACTTACTCTGCTGCCAGAAGCCCCTCACATCAACTACTTGGTATCTCCCTCACAATTCAGGATGCGATCTCCGTGGTAGAAGGAAGGGATTTATTTTTATCACCTGCTTTTTATATTTTTCTCTCCATGCTTTTTTCCCTGCCAGACCCCTCATGCTTGAGTGGAGCTCTTCCTAGTAATTCACAAAGCTACTTCATTATTGTCCTTTGAAAATGTCTCTATAACTCCTGCGATACGGTGATACTTGACAGTTGTTAGGCAGCACTTTGAAAGCAATTCTGATGAAGTGCTGAAAGCATGGTCTGTCACACTGACCAGTATTGCCTGTCATCCAGTCATGTATCCAACCCTCTGACAGATGGACACGGTCATTCCTGAGCAGCTCTGTGTGCTCATACCATACATCACTGCACTCAGTCACATCATCAGAAACATCCGTGACCATTTTTGCCACCTCATAATTGAGCTTTCAGTGTGTTTTTTGGTGTGCTGAGGCTTTTTGGCCAAATGCCACATCTTTCTTGGCAGTATCACTGACCAGACAAAGCACATGTTGGGCCATGAGTACCCATACATATTTTGCCTTTTGTAGCCATTCTGAGGTTGTTTTTCTCCCGAATGAACAATGAGGATGTTGGGTGACTGCCTGTTGTTTTTTGTCAGTGTAGCAGAAGGATGAATACCCCTGAACCAAGCTGCGCCTGTGAAGACCATGTGCTGGATCTGGCCTTGCCAGTAGGTTCTGGCCCTCCCAACTAGTCTCTTGTGAGCTACCAGGTGGCCGTGCAGGCATGCTGCTCGCAAGCGCTGAGTGATGCCTGCAGCGAAGAGGAGATGCAGGGCATAGGGGGGAATGCGGCTAGCCCCAAGTGACATGAGATGTACCAGGAGAACCACTCTGAAGGTCTGAAGCTCTGACTATCTGACTGACAGTGCTCTCACCTGAACCTGGTGCAGAGCTGTGCAAAAGAGGAAGCTGTCACTCTTATTTTAAAGGCACACATGCCTAGGGCATTGAAATGAATAGTAAAGTATGAGACTAGTTCTTCCACTGCTACTGCAAAGCTGAGCAAGGATGTTGACCTGCTGTGCAGAAAGCATACGGTAAATCCAACCTCCTGCAATGCTCTGGTGCTGTGGGTTGGGCAGCATGAATTACCAAGGCCCTTTGCAACCTTCTTCCTCTCTGGTTAGTGTGAGGCAGCTTATCAGGAATTCTTGTTCCCCCTAATAAAACAGGGGATACCAGTGGTCTGCAACTCCACCAGATGCATCTAGTGAAAATAATGGGGCAAGCCTACTTATCTGAAAGTCTCAAAGGGGAGTTGAGAGCGATGCACAGGACAAAGAAATTTCCCTTCAGGAGTGGCAGATAACAGGGAGTGTTCTCAGCATTTTCTCCAGACCACTCAGATGAATTCCAAAAACTTTTCCCAGTCTGCTGTAAACTTAGTCCCTCCACCTAAAATTAGGTGTTAAAGCTGGGTCAATATTTGCTTTCATTCTTTGAGGCTGCACTGGGGCTGCAGGAGGTGGCAATACTTGTCCCATGCCCCTGGGGAAGGAGGCAGGCATTCTTGCCAGCTGACAGGGAGGCAGCTCAAACCAGGCACCTGAAACAGCACTCCAGTTGCTGGGAGCAGAAGCACTCGGGAGTGCCAGTGTACCCCTCTGGCTGCCCACTGATGACGGTCTTTGTGTTTTAGAGCTTGGAGGAAAATGGCAGATTTAATCTAAAAGCCCAACCCTATAAGGCTTAGTAGGAGAACTAGCTGATTCAGAGTGGGTTGTCTCAGCACTGTGGGCAAAAGCGCACCTGGTACCCCAGAGCTGGGGGAACGGGCCGTTCCTTCAGCAAACCAGAGGAGCAGAGATGGAGAAAGAGTGGGGAGGTTTGGGGAGGTTGAACAGTAGATGTAGCTTGGCTGGTCTCAGGCCTAGGAAAACAAGCTGCAGCTCAGGGTTTCTTACCCTGTTCAATCCTAGGTGGCAAGTGTTTAACGCCATGGGCTTAGGCACTATGGGTGGGCTCTTCCCAAAGGAAAGCACAGTCCCATCTCAGAAATCACCCTGTTTCCAGAGTCTGGCCAGTTTCTGCACAGACCACCAGAGGCCAGTGTTAGTTGTCCCATCTCTGAGTACCTGCATCTGTCTCCTTTGTTTTGTATTTCTATAATGCCTAGGATGAAGTGGTCCTAGTTTGTAAAGGCACATCAGTATAAGATAAGTAAGATGTACAGTAATCCAGTTATGGTCCTTTGTTCTCCGAGGGACCTCGATATGATCTCTCAAGGCTGTAAGCAGACTTCCAGGGCACCAATTGCCAAAAAAACATTAAACACTGGATATAAATTCAGAGCTCAGGAATATGAGGTGGCAATAGCAGTGGGTTTCTCTGAGGTATATTGTGTGTCTGCCTGATGCATGCTTTTCTTTGTGAGCAGTGATCTTTCTCCCTTGGTCCTCAGTATTCCCTGTTGTATGTGATAAGAGGTATTAAAAATAAGTGAGCATGATATAGCCTTTTTCCACTTTAAGAAGGCTAATTGCTTCCTGATAATTTGATTCCAAGTGAACTAAATAAAAGCTCCTAGATTTTGGAGACATAAGCAGGAAAGGATTGCTTTCAACTATTTTGATCCATCTTGGCCTAAAATACAGTTGGATTTAATAACTTTTTTCACCAAGCCCAGTGAATGATGACTGAAGCATAGCACCTCTTTTAGGGAGAAAGTTCAGTCTTGCAGTCTTAATTTAAAAACTTCTGTTGAAGGATAATTTTTACCTCTCTTGAATAATGTCTAACTGTATTATTATTATTTTTGAAATGTAGGAAAACTTGAGCATTTTTCAAAAATGTTCAGGAGTATGTTATTTGTCTTTTTCCTTCTCCACCACTGAAAGGTCTTTCTGATCTTTCTTTGATCTTTCTAATGTTCTTACTTTATGTTGGGGCTAGTTTGAAAAGCTGGTGAAAACTATTGATGATTACCTCCAGACATAAAATATGGATCAAGACAACATCTCAGTATTAGAGCTCTATCTGGGACATGTAATGAAGCCGTACTCGAGATCTAATAAAATTGAATGACCCAGGAAAGGGGCTTATGTCGTTGCTGGCTGTCTGGCTGTGGTTTGAGGCTGTTTTGGGGCGGCGGGCTCTGCAGTGCAGCTCTGACTCCTGGCCTGTGTGCTCCAGCCCCTTCCCAGACCCCCTGGGTCTTTCCCCAGCACCTGGCTGGGATGCAGCCAGGGCTGGGAGCCAGGAGATATCTCCCCAGGCCGAACGGAGCTGTGGGATTTCCCCTCAGATCTATGCGTGTGTGTCGTTTCACTGCTTGGCCCTTCCTGGATCAGGCCCTGTGTACCAGTCCTGTAACCCTAATCCTGCCCCGTTTTCCCAGCTGAGTACTGCATTAATCAGAAAAAAAAAATTAATCACTGCCTCCAAACCCTATGCATACAAAAGGAGAAGAGAAAGTTTGATAACAGAGCAGAAACTTCCAGAAAATTGACATTCATCTTAGAGTAGTTCATTGCTCATATTCATTACATTAAAGATATTGATGTCATCACTAAGATCACCTTCAGTCTGTGCATCATACTTTCTTAGGATATTGACAGGGAAACTTAATTGAGCAGGCATTAGAGGAAGGCATTAAGAGTGGAAGAAAGAGGGACTCTATTGTACGTGGCATGATTCACAAGGACTCCTCACCAATCATTAATCTGTGGTGTGTCTGCAGTAGTACATCCATAATTAAATACGGAAGGTATACTTTAGTGCCAAAGGGATGTTGCTCCCGGGCAAACTAAGAACAAAAAATGATTATCGTTTCGGTTCTGCTTACTTTCTTTTACTATTTAGATGCCCACCCCAAGAGACGTAAATCTTGAAGCTATCTTGAGAAATCTCATCCTAAATAGTGCTATTGCACTCACCTGGCATATAACTACTTGAGTTCTCAGCTTCAGGGCTAAAAACATTGTTTTTCTCACACTTGATCTGTAACAGGTTAAAAGGTTTTCTGTCAAGCATTTCTGCAAAACTCACTCATACTAGTGGGTTGAAAATGAGGATACTAGGACTCATAATGAATTTTAATCAGTGTTTTATATCTTCGTTCTAAAGAATTTGAAGGTCTTCTTATAACGTCTCCTCAAGGTTCAGTTGCACAGATTTTTTTGTGATGAAATTTGAGCAGATGGTGATGGATTGCCAAAGGGTCCTACACCTTCCACTTCTCCTGTCATTGTCATATATGATTGCGATTGCAAACAGGCCATCTTTACTTAGTCAAATGAATGTCTATATTTGGGCAGACAAATGTTTCAGTACTAGCTTGGGTTGTGGTTTTCTCTTCTTCCCCTCCTAAGTTTACTGGAAAAATATTGACAGTACATCATGTTTAGTTTAATTTAAAGAAAAACCAACGAAACAACAAACTACAACTCTTAAAAGAACCCCAACAAAACAACAAAGAAAACCCCTCAAAACCCCAAACACCAAAAAAACCCCAACCCCTCCAAAAAACAGAATCCAAAAGCAAAACCTCCCAAGCAACTTGTGCTCATTAACTGCACACAATAGTCTATTTGAAGGTAGCTGTAAATGAAGCAGATCTAAAACCTGTTTCAACATGTTTGGCAAGCGACAGGTCAACTCAATTGTGAAAATGCAATTTCGCATTTATCATCTGTTTCTTCAGAAATAGGACACCTTTATTAACTGTTCTTCCATTTTTTTTTCTTCATCTAGGTAAATTCTTTTATTTTGTTTTGCTGTGCATTTTAATGACTGTCTGCTGTGAGGTTTTCTTTGTGGGCACCGTTTAGAGACAGAGAGGAATATTATACTGTTTTCCTTTACAGCACAACAAAGCTGCAGATGGCAATGCAGAAATTCTCGGGGGTCAGGAGCAAGGAAAACATAAACTGGAACTTCCTGGTTGTGCTGGTGCCTTTTGGGGAAAGGCGGGGGAGTAGCTCCAAGATTCCCCATGCTGGGGAGCAAGGCTGGACCCTCCTTGGGCAGTGATGAGAGGCAGAAAGCCCCCACTAAATCCCTTTTCTCAGCACTGTGCACCAACGTGGAGGCTTCCCCTGACTGACAAGTTACTCTCTTCCAACTGCCATCAAATTTCTATTTCTGTAGCCTGCCTGCTCAAGAGACCGTGCTTGCATTAGCGTGAGCTGTCCGAGAGCCTGACAAGCATCTTTCCCTGCAGTTAGCATACAGTTGCTCTTTGTGCATGGAAAAACATAATAATCCTTTTTCAGACCCAGGACTGCTCAAACGTTGAGACCAAGGGGTTTATTCTGTCATTTATTTGCCTGAATAATTGCTATTGCTAATAATGGAAATAACATACTAGGTGACTAGGTTACCACGCTGATCATATGAGATTTGTGCAAACTGTTCCTATGGCTCATTTATTTTGCAAGATTTCACACTCTGCGAGTCTTCTCACACTCAGTAGGAACTGGCACGGCTATGCAAAACCATATTACAGGCAAACAGTAATGATGCAGACACATGAATTGGGCATATCTCCTTTAGACAGGGGCCCAGCTTTTCACTGAACAGGAGCTGATGTTTGTATAGACATTTGTAATCATGCCAGTAGAATTTCACCTGATTTTTCTACTTCTTTTTGGGTTCAATGTTGTTATTTTTAAAGCTGTATTACAAGTACTTATCAATGGAGGCTGAATTGCCTATTTAGAAAAACTGACCTTCTAGTATACCTTGACAAGAATATGCTTTGAAGCTTCTTTCAACAAAGATATTTTCCTTAATAGGGTTTGGGTTTTTTTTTTGGTAACAAACCCAGAGTGTAGAAGGATTTTGGAGCTGTCCAGCTGATGAAAGCATTCTCTTTGTCTAATTATTTTTTAGATTGGGACAGAAATGTTTTCTTTTCAAAGCAAGTGTACACCCATCCTCTGGATTGCTTGACTGTGCATCTGCTCTTTTCAGTTCCTGCAAATATTTATACAAATCTTCATGCTTTCCTGTTCACTGTAAGATTTTACTGGTTTGCTAATCCTGATTGTATCTCTTTCACCCTCTTAAATCTTCCAATTCAGCACACAAAAGCATAAATGGGGAAGGCAAACACTGCACATTTCAGATAGATTTTTGTTTTGTTTTGGCTCGAGTGAAAGAAAATCATTGGCTAATGTTTACTAGTTCAAAATAGAAACTGCTTAGAGGTATTTGAATCGGAAGGTCCAGTTAAACCTTTTCCTTTTATTTCTGTATTATATTAGTCATAGGCTATGACAGAAGTGTGCTGGCGGCCGATCAACTATCTTTCACTAAATGAGAATTGCTCGTTGTAGTGTTCAAGCTCTTCCACAATGAACTGTCATCAGAGTATTTTGATGGCAGGGTGCAAGTCAGGTTATGGAAATGAACACGGTGGAATGGGCTGTGCTCCATCCTTTGCAGTTAGGGTACCTTGTTCTCTTCATTTTTAATAGTATGAAGTACCCAAGTGCTTTGAGCAGGCATTTACAGTAGTGATAAAAGCAAATACACTACTTTTTTATAATCTCTTTCACAAAGAATCCCCATAGAGTACCTTCATATCTGTTCCAGCTCCCTTAACTCATTAAGTCATATGAATACTGTTCTTAAAGTCTGAGATCTTATCTCCTTCCCAGGACGGAGGAGGGGTGAAAGAGGTGCAAACACCATCACCTTATGAAATCCTCTTTAAAAATTGACTTTTTTTTAACAAAAGAAAATCTTCAGGATGTTCATACAAGTGAGCTTTATGAAACTATGTTCAAAAGACCTCAAAATAAGTTGGGACACATCAGCCTGTTATTATGGTGCAACTATTCACACTATTACGTGGGTTTTGTCAAGCACAACACTTAACTTTTTACATAATAATAGATAGTGAAACTTCTAAATAAACATTCATTTAAATTTCTTATTCATATTATAGTGGATGTAAATTAAGTGCTGTTAATGCATCTGGTGCCTGAAGACAGACAGAATACAGAGGTTTTGCTCTGTTCCTGGTCAGAGACTGGTGCTAGGGAGGTAGGCAAAGCCTGTCTCAGGAAGAAGTATCAACTTCAGTAAAATCATGTGATCAAGTGGGTGAGAAACTAGAGCTGAAGACAAGCTGCTTGGTGGCCTTCCAGGTAAGTCGTGGAGCTCAGACAGGGACACAGGAACAGTGACTTAACTGTTTGCTGTCTCTTTTGCTGCCTGTGAAATGAGTGGCAACATCAGTAGAGCTGCTACATGATGATCTGTGACATTATAAACAATGAGTAGAGGCAAGTATGTGCCTTGGTTTGGTAATGGAACTTGTTTAATACGACTTTTTTAAAACACGATTGTAGATCCAGGAAAAGGGGGAATAAAAAGGGGAAAGAAAAATATAGTACTGGGAATCAAACAGGATCAGGACCCTCACTGGTTCAAAGTGACATTTTCTTCTGACTGGATGAGCTCTTGATCTGTTATTTTGATGATTTCTCAGTACCTGCACCAGAACCAAACAGCAGCAACAGCTAAAGTTCTTGTTACTGGTCCAGAAAAAACTGGCCAGATGCAAGCTGCCCTTCTGGGGTCCTGGTTAGCGCTGCCTCTGACTCAGTGAACCTGCAGAGCAACCCTCTGTGTGTACCACCCTTGCTTCCCTACTATCGTGTGCTGCTTTGCAAAGCCACACATGGCCTGTTGAGTGTGGAGGACTTTGTCATATGCCAAAGGTGAACTCCTGGTGGGAGTGGACTACTGTATCTTTCATTCCTCTTCTCTCATGGCAGAAATCTGTGCTGTATCACTACTAGCTGTGTCCTGTAAGTTCCTGCTAAATAGCTCAATGGTTTCCCATTTAAAAACACTAAAATGCATCCCGCACTTTCTGTTGTCCTTCAAGGACCAAAGACTCCCTGTCCTATCTGTCTGACACCCCCACTAACGCTATGAGCCAGAAATTGTCATGCATTAGGTGGGCCAAGATAACTCACTTGGTGCATGTTCTGACCTCACAAGATATACAAATGCATTTATAGTAAGGTTAGCCTGCAATCAAAAGCAAATTTGAACTACCTCACCTTTGCTGCAAGCTTAAAAGCATACATGTAAACTGCTGCTGAGGCTCAGTGGGTGCTTTGTACCTTTGCCGTTTGTAAGAGCTGTAAGTCAGGCCTCCCGAGGCACGTGAGGGCAGTACTGGAGAGCAGGAGCCCAGCTGGGCTTAAGCTGGAAATCTCACTTTGACAATGGCTAGAAGCCCACAAGTACAGCTGACAGGTCTGGATTTCTAGTTGAGAAGAGCATGTGCCCATTTTGCCTGGTAGTTGAGAGAAGGGAAGAACACAGATGTAATTTAGAGTGTGTTGTCGTTATTGGAATAAAGCTTCATTGGGTAGCACTTTTCTTTCTTGGAATTAAAAAAGACTTCCAGACTCTTGTTTTTGGTGGTTTGTTTTTTTTTTTTTCCTTCCTGGCACAGCTGATACAGTATGTGGGAAATGGCAAAGTGAATCCTTTCTCTGCTCTTACCAGTTTTAACTGAGTGCTCCAGAGTGTTTGTAGCTTATGAAATGGGACAGAATATTGTGTTAAATGATTATGCGATGTTAATCACGTTTTTATACATGCATGATTGTCTTGTACTTTATTCATATAATTTACCCAGAATACCAAGACTTTTCTACCCAAATTCCTTTGGATGAGTTTAAAAAAGAGCAAATAGAAAATTCCTCAGTTCTCAAAGTCTGCGTATCACCTGAATTCTCCATGCCGTAATTAATATTTGCTTAATAGTTGTTTCCTTTATTGTACTTTCTGGAAATAATTTAAGTTCCATAATCTATATTTTCAGAAATATTGGTGGTACTTTTTATTTTCTTGTTTTGAATAATTTTATATTAGCAGCCGTATGCGTGCTTTCATTGTGGCTAGCAGGACTGCATGCCTTACCCCTTGTGCATATTAACAGAAGTCCTGTAAGAGGAACATACCTGATGTGATTCCGACTTGGCCAATTTTTAATTTGGGGTAATGTTTGGAACAGCAGCAAAAAAATATAGTGGAGCAGGCACCTGCCTGAGGACTCCTGTTTGTATTATTAAGCTTTTAGGATCTGTTATTTGCATTACTCTTACGGAAACAGGGAGCTGGTTGTGGCACTCTGTCATATCGTGTCACTGAATTCAAAAGCATATGACAACGTAAACAAATGGAGGACTGATCTGTTGTTTTTCAGTTGTGCTACAGCTAACAAGCAATCTTAAAGCTTTCCCTAAGGAAGCCTGTCCTTTTTTGTGAGATGCAATTGTTTCAATCCTTGAATGCACCTCTGTCTTCTGACAAACACCATAGGTCACGTATATTTCCAGTGCATATGTACAGCTTTTCTGGGCATCATTTGTTTCTGGAAAAAGGATGGTGGCAAAGAATGTTATGGTATTCTACTGCAGTGGCACCTACTGCTCTCAGGCTCATCTCATCTTGAGAGATACGAAGTGATTTAGCTCTGGAGGCTGAAAAATCCTAGACTTTTACTGCATTTCAATCTCAATTCTTACAGTTATTCCCCTCCCTCCTTAAAATTAATACTTTGCATGAAAAACTGCATTGTCATTTAAAAAAAAAAAAGTTTCAAACTCTCTTGTTTTATGTGGGAGTCTCAAAAACCTGAATGAATACACACACATGCACATAGGCACGCGTCAGATTTTGAAAATTAAGAAAGATAGCTGGATGATTTTTAAGCCTCACGGTTCTGAACTGCTCTTTCAAAATGCATTGTTTTAGATAGGCACTTTTCCTCTTCTGCATGGTTTCTAACTGAAGCAATGTTTGGTTGTAACAATTACTTGGCAGAATTCTTTTAAGCTGCCCTTAATATGAAGATTTTATTAGTAGGTCAGTCATTTTGCTTTCAAAGACCAGTTATGGAAAAGTTATGTGTAAATATTGTTTTTCTGCTTTGCCTTTTATTGCTCTTCTGCAAAGAACAAGGGTAGCATAGGAAAACTTACGTGTGTGAGTGAATCAAGCTCATGAAGGGTGAATCCATCCTAGTATCCTGATGAGATCACATTGATGTAACAGGGAAAGGAACAAAAAGGTTTCAATTCTATTCAAAGGAAAAAAATCAAAGAGTAAATAAACTATCACAATAAATATGTTTTACAATATTCTGTAAAATAGTCCTTAATGTTCCTGAAGTTAAGGTTCTTTCATTTCACCAGTTCTTTTGCATTTTGCGTGGTACTGTAGCTGAAAAACATTCTTTTGTTAATGTAACCTCAATGCTGAAGTAAACCATACCACAAAGCCCTCAGTTTTACTGTAGCTCAGGCAACAAACCCAGAACACACTAGCACTGATTTACCATGGTTCTAATCAGCATTTCGCACATGGAAAACTCACCATGTGTTTCAGAACCCTTTGACACTCATCTCTTTCTAATACAAGTGCCTGTTTCTCCCTCTGCTGGTTTCAGAATAAACGCCTTGTCAAAAAAAGAATTAGATTTTGACAGCTTTTTTCCTATGGTTAATTGAGGTGATAGATACACTTGACATTTATCTCAGCGCAGAAAAGAAGATTAAGACATATTTTTCTACATGCATTCTCTGTATTAGAGGAGGTCACTTTCCAGGGTCTTTTTAATATGCCTGTGCAATTAATAGTGGTGATAATTCCGCTCCATATCACAGTGTCTTTAAAGTTCTCTTTCAAATTGACAGATAAAACTCTCTCTTCTGTATATAGGGCTTGAATTAGACTAATCTTTTTCAAGTTTGCCCTCCAGGCCTTCCCCCTCACAGTCCTGAAAATTAATACTGTCTGAAAAATACAAAGGATATCGTGCTAACTCACTTAGTTCAAAGAAAATGAAAAAAAGAGTCATATTTCAGATGCCTTTAATTATTCCCAGTAAATTTTTGAGGGCGTCCCCCTAAATTGTTACTTTTACAGTAACGCGATTTGAACGTTCCACTTGTTAAGTGGCCGATCATATTGTGCAGTGGTTTCTGTTCCTTCTTGTAATTCAGAGCAGCTCTCTTGATTTTTTGCAGACGTTACCGGATGAATGTAAAGTTTAGATGCCCTAGCTTATGTAATATGGTTATATAATAATAATAATTTCCAAAGTAGAATTAAATAATGCATTTCAGAAGACTGCTGATTAATTCATATGGTTAAACCCTCTCAAGCAGAGTTATTAAAAGATCAAAGCCCCCATATCACCCTTTCATATCCACAAAAAGAGCGCAAGTATTCAAAGTCTGCAGTTCATGCATGCAGAGTTTTGGGTTAAGGGTTGCTAGACGTGCTTCCTGAGTAACGTTATTATTATTATTTTAAGCTTGGTATCTAGCAGAAATGTGCTATAAGGTAATAGAAGAATATTTTTGAAATATGTGGTTTTTTCTAGGTCTGTTGACTTTTTATATCTGCATTAACTTTTTGATTTTGACATAAATAATTTTTTCACCTATAATCTCTTTTCCTGTTTTAAAAATTGTTTAAAAAATTGTTTTCCGTGTGCTAGTAAGTTCAGTGAACATACTAGGTGGGCTCTTTCCTCCAAACATGTTGCCTTTGGACAATGCTTGAAGCTACAGATAGATCAAGCAGACTAAAATTTTGAATGTTAGATTACATGGTAATGGTCTTGCAGACAGGAATGCATGGACCTTGGGAGAGTTTTATAAATCCCAAGTATTCCTACTATTTTTCTTACAGAACTCTTGCTA
Organism: Pygoscelis adeliae; assembly: GCF_000699105.1. Classification (NCBI taxonomy): domain Eukaryota; kingdom Metazoa; phylum Chordata; class Aves; order Sphenisciformes; family Spheniscidae; genus Pygoscelis; species Pygoscelis adeliae. Next base: position 1,514,045 of record NW_008824791.1, read on the forward strand.
GGTCTTCAGATTGTTGATGATACTAATGAAGATGTAAGAGAAGTGTTTGAAGGATGAAACATTCAGTATGGATATGTTGCACTCCATTTTTTATGTTTTATTTTTGGAAAATATCTTAATTTCTCTTCACTGAACATTTATAATTGTTGGCTCAGATCAGGAATTTGGCAAAGTATTTAAGTGTGTGTTTGGTTGGTCCCTGCTGAGAAAAACAGATGTGTGAAGGTCCTTTTGAGATGGAAAATATTTAAGTATTTATCAAAGGAATTTGTTTTACACTTTTGGTTGAGACCTGTTTTGCTCTAAGTTCTGATTCTGCCAGCAGTCCTACAGGTATACTACATGCAGCCAGTGCAACAGTCCATGCTAGGAAGCTGTGGTTCTTCTTAACAAACACAGCTGTTCTCCATTGTAGATCTGCACAAAACACTTTTTGATAAACAGTTCTTGACCAACTTCTTGTCTTTAGACTCTTATTCCTCAATAAGTGTGCTTGCATGAATTTTAGTTTAATCCAGCAATTAAGTTGGATTTTTCTATAGATGTAGTTGGATTTTTCTATAGATGTTTCTTGAAATAAGTAATATTGAAACCTGGACTTAAGAAAAGTATTTGCATTCCAATTGTCACTCCTTTTAATCTGTGTTTCCAGCAGATGCTTATCCATTTCATGCTCATGAAGAAATTAACAGGACTTTGACACATAGCTGCTTGCTGCTGTTTTCGTGGAAACAGAACTTTGAATTAAGGGTTAATATAGGAACATCATGTATATGTGTGTGTATAACATATATATACACATGTATGTTGTGAGAAAAGATGAGTATCATCTTCCGTGGATTGAAATGGGCAAAACTGGCATAGCTCTTTAGACCTTTGACTGATGAATTAGGGACAGTCAGCAGCAAACCCCAGTTCTCTCCATTCAAGGATCTATTTGCTACCTGCCTGCTGTAACCTGAAAATGGAAGTTTAATTATAAAACTAAGGATTTACTTTTGGTTTTTTGTTAAATAGGTTTGTCATTTTGTAGTCAATGCAAAATGCATATTTTTATCTGCAGAAAAATATATTTGTTATAGATATCTATCTTGTATATTAGAGTTATGTTGTGTATCTGAGCTTCTGTAGCGCTGAAAGTATCTGGGATTTTCTTTCCTAGTTTGTCAAATAAAGCAGCTAGCTGATTGAGGCATATTGTATAGGGGCATATTGTATTAGTTGTACCAGATTTGAGGTCCAGCAGATCTTTCTGTAACATGTTGATGTGCCAGTGCACCTAAACCTAGGAATAGCAGGGATTTGGAGGAACCCAACAAGAGTACTAAGTACGCCTTCACCATCTGTTGATAACCCGTAAAAGCAGTTCACTGTGGTTTCTAAGTATCTGGGAGGCTTCCTCTCTCACCCTAGAAATTCTAGACAAAGTTCCACTCTTATTAGACAACAAAAAGCTTTTCCTACTGTCTCTCTTGCCCATATAATATGCCAGTTTATTTCAGGATTATATTTAGATTTTGGGAAAATGAAAAAGGTGCCATACTACTGAACTGTGTGTGGATTTTTTGTTTTATTTGGTGTGGTGTGGGGCTTTTTTTGGTGTGTGGTTGTGGGTTTTTGTGTGGGTGTTTGGGGGCTGTATGTTTGGTATTTTGGTTTGGTTTTGTGTGGTGTGTTTTGTGGTTGTTCTTTGTTTTTTTTTTTTTTTTTTTTTTTTTTTTTTTTTTTTTAATTCAAGTGATCTGTCCTTACCATTTTAGCAAGCTAAAACACCTGGGAATGACACAATCTCATGTGCTATCATAGAATCATAGAATGGTTTGGGTTGGAAGGGACCTTAAAGATCATTTAGTTCCACCCCCCCGACCCAGGGCAGGGACACCTTCCACTAGACCAGGTTGCTCAAAGCCCCATCCAACC
>NW_008824791.1:1519927-1572757 GCF_000699105.1 Pygoscelis adeliae
CCTTCAGCATCTCATCTGGGGTGAGACATCGGCCACTGCTGGGGTAGATGGTGCAGACCCCCCAGCCGGAGCCGCAGCCTTTGCTCTCAGATGAGTGCCCACCATTCTGCCTTGAGGGTCAGGTAGGATGAGTGCCCTTGACCTTTGCCGATGGTCACACGGTGCCCGGTTGCTAGGTTATATGTACTTCAATTCTCCCACTCGGCCCGTGGCATGCCCCTCCCTCAAAGAGGCGCCCTCCCGCACGGACTGCTGCACAAACTGCTGCACCACGCCCTAGCTGACGCGCCACGCCCCGTTTGCCCGTCCTGTTGGCAGCGCTCCTGGTGGCCAGCGCTCCCTGGGGCTGCCTTTTGTGGGAGTGGAGGTTGGCCCCCGCCCGCACCTCGTGAGCCGCTCTCGGGCTGGCTCCCGGCGGGTCTCTGCGCTCCCCTGGGGTTTCCCCAGCTCAGGAAAGCCGCCTGTACGCCACGATGCCCCGCTCCACTGCGGGACGTGCCTGCACTGGAGCTGATCGCCTCTATCCTTAGAACAAGAGCTAAGGACAAGAGTCCTGAAACACTTTGGGGTCAAGCTCAATTCAAAGCTGATACAACTAAGAAGGTAGTGCGTATTTTAGGAAATTCACCTTTACCCTAATTAACCAATACGATTTAGTAGCCTACCAGTTCACTTAGACCTTTGATTAAATGTCTGCAGAAAATTGTCTCATTTGCAAATATCTTGGTCAATGCTATATTGGTGGCTTATTGCTTATTGCTATAAGGTGGCTATATTTTCCAGCAGTATTTTTTGTTCCCTTGCCCTGCTTCTAATAGTTAATTATTTTCCAAGTTGGCCATTTATTTCTGCCCTAGTGATCTCCAGATTTTACAAATGCTGCATTCTCTATAGGGTTTTGAATGCATGCACCAAGTCACTATTAAGTAGTATCAGCCTATGGGTAGCTAATGCACAGAGCCCCGTGTGTATGTTTATTGCAGTTCTCAATTCTGAAGTGTGAGAAAATTAAAAAAGGATTGTACGCTTTTCAACAGTGTGTTTTAAGAACAATATGTATCTGGAATTGGTACATGTTCAGTTTCTTTGAACTCTTCCAGCCAACAGTCTTTACCCCATTAGTAGATCTTTCCTTCGCTTTTTGTCTCCATCTGTCAGGCAGAAAGATACACCCCTAATTTGTCTTGTTCCTACTCTGTAAGCAATGCTGGAAAGGATAGCCTTTGTGCTGCTTGTTCACTGTGGGATCGGTATATTGTATCACAGTAAGATAGGCACTTTGCACTTAGTGATTTAGCATTAGCTTTAAAATTTTTGATGATGGTTCAGGTCTTGCCTCTAAGAAAGGCAGTTGCTTCTTCTGATGGATTTGAAGGCTACAAAGGGATAGGCCATGTTTTACAAAGGGAAGGTGGATTTCAAATATCTCTGGGGAGGTCAATAGCTGCCTCTTAAAACTCTGGAGAAGCTGAAATTCTGCATGTTTATCATCAAGTGCCAGCTTCTTTGGTCACAGTTGTGAGGTAACCATTTTTAATTACCAAAGTCTTAGGCCATAGAAGAGGGAAGTGTGCAAAACCATAATGAAAAGATATCTCTGTTTCCTTTGTCTTCCCTTTAAATAAATAAATAAAAGGCTTTCATAAATTAACATGAAGTATTATATTCAGGACCAGGAAATCGCCATCTTAGGCATTTGTTAACTTGTCTTAAAACCATTCTTGATGTAACTTCAAAATTACCTGGTAACAATGTGGTTGGTATCAAGGTTCCAGTACAAAAAATTTTAAGTGTCACTACTGCCAAAGTATAAGCTAAGTTTTTAAGGCAGTCACAACTATTTTCTCTTTGTGGTCAAATTATAGACCTTTCAATAATGATTTTATGCCTTTCATTACTTTACATGCCTCTATGCATTAATAAACAAGAAATATGGTATTACAGTGCAGCTGATGCTGTGAGTGTGTTTAAGCAGTATGTACAAAATTTATTGGCTTCTGTTCCTCAGTGAGAACGTGCTACTGCTAACTGTTTTTCTAAATAAAAAAAATAAATTGGGTTTGTTAGAGAAGGATTGTCATGGGACACCTGGAAACCATGACTCCGAACTCTTCTACTGAACTACTATGCATGCCTTTGCCCAAGTAATTTCAGTGCTTTGTTCCTCAATTTACATTCAGAACTGAGGTAATATTGCTTGGCAGAGATGTAACAAGTTAAAGCATTTTTATACCCTAAGATAGAAGGTACTGTGTAAGAATAAGGTATTGCACATTCTCTCTCAAAACCAGGTGCCTGTACCATGTCTGTGGAACTTTGAAGACATTAAATCAATACCTTGCAATACCTGTAAGAAGCATCTTTAACTTGATAAACAGTAAAACAGATGACAATAGAAGTAATTTTATTTCAACTCCTTTTAGAATTAAATAGCACTGAGATGCAAGGTATTGTATGTCTTTTACTTAGGATTTAAAAAATCCTAACAGATGTTGAGAGATGCTGTTACCGTTTATTTTCTTGGTTATATTTAAAATCTGGTTGCATCTAGTTTTGGCCAAATGGGAGTCCATCCAGTCAAATTAGTCTACATCCCATTATGTCCCCAGGCATCCAGCCGCCTCTGCAGGGTGGCATGGAGGAAACAGCTGCCTCAGTTGTACCTCATCAGAGGGATTTAAGAGGAAAGTAAACTTTTCTGTACCACAGAAGAGGGCAAGATTATGTAGTGTTTCGTCCTTTTCCTTATGGAAAAATCCTATGATTCTATGATTCTATGATTATCACAACAAAGCATAGTTGTGTGGCTCAGGGTGCCCAGCCCAAAGCTGCATTTCAGGGCAGACAGAAGTGACAGTGTGGCTGCCTGGCCCCAGCCCTTGTGGTGCCCCTATGCCCAAAACAGCACCACTGGCATGGAGTAGGGGCTCTTCTTACTTATGAACTACATGTAAATACTATCCTGTACAAACGAACACATGGGGCTTAGTTCTAAGTTGAAATAGGAATCAATGTAGAAGATAGGTTTTCTAGCTGCTGCTTTTCTGGAATGAGGCATCAGAGAAAGGAGGAAAAAAAAATGAAACAAAAAAAAAAGAAAGATGAAAGAAGCAGCTTCTCAAGGCACCTCTCCCCCCAGTCTCCCCAGAAATCTGGTGGGTGTGTGTTTGTTTGAGATGAAAAATCCTGTTTTGGCAAAATGTTGGCTGAGGTCTCCCTATTAGTCTGCCTTCATGAAAGAACAGATGTTAAGATCTCAAGCTGGCAGATGTTCATCTATCCATTAAAATTCCTTCTTTTGGAATAACAAGGAAAGAACGCATAGGGTGAAGTTTTAACCATCCAGTGCTGGTTAAAGTGGTAAGCTGTAGGCAAACATAACATGTTCCAGCTTTGATACAGACACAGATACTCCCAAGGACCTTGTCTGTTTACTTTCTACCATGTAGTTTATTTGCTGAGGGGAAAAATAGACCATACCTTTTATTTCCTACCTAATTCAGGAAAGGTAGGAAATTTCCTTCCTAATTCAGGAAAGAGGTTTAAAACAGAACAGTTATCTTTGCAAACAAAGCTTTGCAATGTTTTTTTTTTAATTTTAAAACGTTGTTTGCTTTTCAAAACGGGCTGAAACTGAAGACTTAAACTTTTTTTTTTTAAAAAGTGGTTTAGATCAAGTAAAATACTTAATTTTAAGTTAATTTGTTGTTGTTGTTCTGTTTGGTTCATCACTGGAAAAATCAATTATTTACATAGGTCTACTTGGGAATGTTTCAGGACAGCATAAAATCTCAATGATCTTTACAAAAAGGAGTTCAGATCCCTTAAATGAAAGATGCAGAAACTGTAGCCCATATCTCCTTAAGGACTTTTTTGGATTCTAGTCAAGAATCTGTTCATCGTAGTTAAAGTTGTCATAATTCTGAATGCCCTATTCGCACCATCAAAATCTGCTTGAAAAGTTCGATGCTAGAAGTTGTGCTTCCAAAATCAATTACTTAAATTATTTTATGCCATCTTGAGGAGTTTTGTCAGTGTGCTCTGAGATGAAATCCTAAGCTCATTTTGCCAATAGGGGCAAGACTGACAATTCTCACTTTTAGGCTTGATGTCAAACAGGCTTTGCAGCCAAAAATCTAGTTTATTCAGCTCCTTGCCTGTAATTGCTTTCAGATCTCCGCTTTTGTCCTTTGGCTGATTTTAGTCTGCTTCTTTCATTTCAGAGCTGTATATAATTTTTAGAGAGCTTCAAGTATACCAGGCTGACAATAGAAATGATATAATCTTGTAGTATAGCAATATCAAAGGATGTTGAAATGTTCTGCAGTCATTGCTTATCTTACAAGCAGATCATTACCATTGCTCCTGTTTACACATGCTTAAATGGACGCAGTAGTTTGGTTAAAAGAGTCAGCCATATTTATATCTTATTTTAAAACTAGGTTTTATCTGGAGCTGAGTGTATGAGCCTTCATTTAGGTCCAGGCTTTTGATGAATTCATGGGTGGTGGTTAAATCTGTTGTACTGCCTACAAGCAGTGTTGGGCATCGTATGCCCAACACTGCTTGTAGGCAGTACAACATCCGTCTGTTCCTACTCAGGCCACATCTGTCATCAAAGACGTGGCCAAGGATTTGGCCCAGGCTAGTTAAAAAGGCTACTGCCATGTGTAGCAAGGTGTTATGTTGGGTAATTGGTGTTCTTAGCCTCGGGGTATTAACCCCGGGGAGGACGCTACATGTTAGGAACAGCCCTGTGCTGTATTGTACCCTGAGGCATGTGAGATGGAGAGTCCTGAATGCCTCCCTGATGCCTAAAGTCAATCTTTTCATTATCTACTTATAAACCAGTAACCTCAATTTATTTCTGTATTTAGAAAAGCATAAACACTAGTAGTGCACTTTTCATTCAGAAGTGGTAGCTGATAAATTTTGTATGTGGTGCTCTAACACTTGGCACTGCAGTACCATTTTTCTTGTTGATAAAGGCACGGTGGCATTTAATGTAATGGAAGTCATAAAATCATTATTGAAAAGCTCCATAATTTGATCACAGAGAGAATCAGTTTTGAATACTCGCTGGTGAGCCTGGGCTCATACCACACAATTATTTTAGAGCACTTAGTTTACTAGATGACAATATATTTTCTTCAATCACAGGCAGGCTTACCTTGCTTTTTATTTGAAGGCTCATGTACTGTATCACATGATTATTGGTCTCAAACTATGCCACATCTTTTAGCAAAGACAAGCAAGTTTTAAAGTCACTGCTATAGAATTAATGTTATTGATGAATAATAACTAAACATAGCTGGATTTTTGTAGGGCATAAAGGCAATATTGTGGCTCAATTTGATTTTCTGATTTAACTTAGGCGATGAAACTTTGCCTAGGAATTCTTGCATTAATGCTCTTAATTTGCAGCTAAACAAGATCATATGTTTCAGAAATTTCTCCAGCTGTCTCACTGGTGGCTGTGGTCAGGTTTAGTGATCAACATGAGTTCATGGTTTGTAGAATAAATCCTGCCTTCCATAACTTTCATTTTTCTTATTACTGAAAGTGAGTACAGATTGTTACTATACAGAATTATACAGACTTCCCCAGATTCTTCTTCACCAGTTTTCTGATGAAAGCCTAGTTCATGTTTGCAGCATATGCCTGTCCCCCGACTCCTTATTCCTGTAGGAGCTTCAGGGATGTTTCTGGTCCCAAGGGACTAGAGCCTGCATATGTTCCAAATTATTGGTGCCAGGAGGAGAGGGAGACATTCATTTTGTTTGGCTGCTCTTGACCAGCATGATGAATTTTTTGATAGTCTTGATATTGCCTAGAGCTTTCCTGCTCTTCTGTGGCTTTGAGCACCTCTGAAGTCCCTCTGTGTTTTCTTGCATGCTCTGTGCTACTTTATCAGACCTGACTGCAAGAGGAAGACATGGCGAGTTTCTTTTCTCTGAGAAAAAAATTAGAACAGATTCAGTGAATTGATTCATCCACTGGGGAAACTAATATTGCAAGATGGTGAAGGGTCTAGAGAATGAGTCCTGTGAGGAGCAGCTGAGGGAACTGGGGTTGTTTAGCCTGGAGAAAAGGAGGCTGAGGGGAGACCTCATCGCTCTCTACAACTCCCCGGAAGGAGGTTGTAGCGAGGGGGGTGTCAGTCTCTTCTCCCAGGTCACGGGCGAAAGGACGAGAGGAAACGGCCTCCAGTTGCGCCAGGGGAGCTTTAGATCGGCTCTCAGGGAAAATGTCTTCACCGACAGGGTTGTCAAGCGCTGGAACAGGCTGCCCGGGGAAGTGGTGGAGTCACCACCCCTGGAGGTCTTTAAAAGACGTGTTGACGCGGCACTTAGGGACATGGTTTAGCGGTGGACTTGGCAGAGCTAGGTTAACGGTTGGACTTGATGACCTTAAGGGTCTTTTCCAACCTAAACAATTCTATAATTCTAAGAGTGGCCAGATTATTGTAACTAGCTGGTTTCTGTACCAGCAACAGTTTGAAATCAAAAGAAGAGGCTAGGAGTGAAAAATTAGAAATACCTCCACAAACTGTGAATTGTAACATATAGGAGTGATATTGGGGAAACAGTCAGGGCCCTGAGGGCACTAATGGGCCCAACTGTCCTTGCCTGGCCTACCCAGGGCTTCCCCTGGCCTTGCCCTGGCCCAGGAGCAGCTGGGCCGGGCCCACCTGTGGGCCGACATCTTAGCCTGTCCCCATCCCCAGGGAGGTGCCAAATGGCCAGGGCTGGGGCTGCCCCCGCTGTCCTTCCCTGTCACCCTGCTCCTGGCTGGGGCGGTGGGACAGGCCCTGGCAGCCAGGCCCTGCCCTGCTGCCCCAGGGAACCGCCATCAATCCTGGGCCCTGGGGAGGCCCCAGCCCCTGCAGTGCCCTGGCAGAAATCAACAGCCTGATATCTTGCTGCCTAACTGTGTGATAATGGAAGCAATAAACCCAGTAATGCACCCGACTAGAGGAAAATGTTGTTTGAGAGTTTTGAGCTAGTGCCAGCTAGAGATGGAGGAAGCAAATAAAAAGCTGCCAGTCTCATGCTGAAACAGACTGCTCAGAAAGTTGTAATGTGGCCTAAAAGGGACTTTTGCCGCTTTTACCCTTATTTTCTATTCAGTAATACTGCCTTCTAGCATTAATCATTCATTCTCCCTAGGCTGTGTAGCTATAATCTTTGTAAATATTTCAGAATTATGCTTTATGCAATACTGCCTTGATACCCTGGGAGTGTGACAATGGCAACACAGGAAAGGAGGCTGACTTCTTCATAGCAGACGTATCACTGGTCTTCTATCAGACAAACAGCTGATTTCAAAAATTGTTCTAAAGTAAAATTTATTTCTTTTTTTTTAAAGCACTGAACATTGTTATTTGGTGGGTTGTCCTTGCATGTATTGTTTATGACTGGTATTAATCCTTATTTAGAAAGCAGAAATTGATCTAAATTCTGTGCAGTTAAGGACATATGTAAAGTATAGCTACAATTGTTTGGAGTCAAACTCTTCACAGTGGTGCATGGTGGGAGGATGAGAGACAACAGGTAGAAGTTGAAATAAAGCAGTTCAGACTGGATATAAGGAGAAACTTTTTCCCCTTGGGGACAGTGAGGCAGTGGAGCAGTTGCTCAGAGCAGTCTCCAGCCTTGGAAGGTTTCAAGACATGGCTGGATTAAGCCCTGAGCAATCTGATCTGATCTCATGGCTGACCCTAGTCTGAGCAGGAGGTTGGACTTAAAAACTTCCTGAGCTCCCTTCCAACCCCAGTTATGCTATGATCCTAATCAAGATAATTACCACGATGACAGATCCCCCCACGAACTGTGTAACAAGCTAAGATGGAGATTCACTGTTAGAAAATTAATAAGTTGCTGCTCTACCATAGAGTAGTTTCCTACCTCAAATATACCATTATATTGCTTTTCCTCTGGTAATTATACAAGAGTCTGCTATGGACGAATTACTATAAGATACCCTGTTAGTTGACTTCCAACTTCTTCAGCTGCTGTCTTGCATAGAAAAAACACTCGAGTGATTTCCTTAGAATGGGGGTGGGGGGGATTAAAAATCTGTCTTTCTCTACCCAACTGAGAAATTCAGAGAAACCTTTGGGGAATGATAACCCACTTTTTCTCTTATTCTTATGAACTTAAAACAAGTGAGATGAAAATCCTACACTATGTCTTTCAAAGAAATATCTGGGATGGAAAAGATGCCGTCTCCAGAAGTCCTTTCTTTCTTTTTTTGCTTTTTGCTTTTTGCTTACTCTCTTCACAGAGATTCCCAAAAGGGAAAGGAGTTGTGCTGTGCATAAGTTTGGCTTTCACAGCTGCAGCAAGTTTCTTGTTTTAGGATAATTTTCATATCCCTTGATATGCGTCAAAGGCATGACATGGCCAAGCACAGGTCTGTTTCCTTCAGCTTTATCGGAACACTTACTGGAGTTTGTGTTATTTCTATAGCCTGGGGAAGGAGTGACACTTTCCTGCTCCTTCAGTAGGTATATGTCAGCCCTGCTAGCAAAGGACACTAAAAGTTATTATTCTAAGAAAACATTTTTGGAGATACTGTTTCTTTTGCTCTTCAGGATGCTGAGATATCTCTCTCTTTCTCTCTTTTTTCTCCCAAATCTCTTTTCAAGAAGACCTAGTATCAAAGTCAAGAATGACAGTTGAAACTCAAAGCTTGGTAGATGCATTAAAACTTAAAATTACGTTAGAACTTAACATTTTTGACTCTTTACTCAGTACTTGTAGAGGAAGCACAGTTTTCAGAGGTACTATAAGTGTTGAAGTGCTCCAGGGAATAATTATTTGCTGGTGTCAATCTCTGTAGTAAAGATGAACTGAGAACTTCTGGAAACACTCTCTGAGAACTTATCTGAGTTTTAATGAATATTCAATTTGTATTTGGAATACCTTGGATATCTTACACTTCTCTGAAAATTCACATTTATCTTTTCTTCTTGAAAAGTATTTCATAAAGCATAACATAGATTAAACTATTTCTGGACCTTATGCTTTCTGCTCTCTTGAAATCAATGTATAAAATCCACCAAGCAGTTTGTTAATCAAACTCAGTGACAGAAAATGTCCTTTCAGGGTGTGTTCTTTGGGCTTAAACAATCCTGTAATTCAAAACCTCTTCTACAAGAACACTTCAGCATTTCATGTTGAGCTGATATCCTACAGGCTCATCCACTCCATTTCAATGAGACTATCTTCTTGGGTTGGTAATCTGTCCTTTTATGAATTATCTATCCTTCCAAGGTTATGCCCCCAAAAGACCTAGCATGATAGTCACAGGTAACAATGTTAAAACTCAAAGCTTAGTTATGTTACCAGAAAGCAAAACAATCCTGGTAAAATATTTTCATTTGTATGGGGTCTGGAAGGCTGTTGAATTGAGTGATGGCCTCCCTGTGATATTTTTCTTCTTAGAAACAAATCCATGTTTACTTATACTTTCTCTTAATTGGATGGCTGAATTTAACTTCTGTGGTGCATTAAGCTATGTAATTAAGGGTTGATTAAAGCTTTGGTTTCAGTTTAGAACTCAGCCTGAAGAAACCTAGTCTTTTAATAAACTCATTGCATTGCTCTATTTGTTTCCACTTTTGTATTTTCCTAAGACTGCATTGAATTAAAAATCCTGGGTGTAACTTTGTGAATGTTTGGGACTGAGATGTTTGAGATTTCCTGTTAAAGCATATTATATCCCTGACCCCTGTTTTTGCAGTTGTAGAAACAGATGAGCAAATGAGTCATATGGAAAATGGATCAAGTGTCTAGTAAGGTTCATTAATGACTATGCAAACAGAAAAAAAATGCCATAAAGGGACCAGAATATTTTATTACAAAGATTAAGGAATGCGTGCAGCATAAATTTTTCAAACATGGAGGTAGGTCAGTTTCTGGCAGACTCTGAAGTTGTTTTGCAGAAACTTTACCACATCATACTGGAAATTTTCACCCAAGACCAACAGCCCATAAAAGCAGAAAATTCCAATCTCTGTGGGCTTATGCTGTTCCCTGTTGTTGGTAAGTCCTGAGCTGAAGAAGAGACCATAAAAGGATGGTAAAACTGGAGAAAAAAAGTAGGAGGATTGCCTGAAATTTGTGGAAATGGACCAAGATGAAGACTTAAATAACAACAAAAAGCAAATGAAAACCTGACAGAGATGGATAATCTCTTAGATCTTATACTAAAACTACTCGAAGTTTGAAGAGCCAGGCCATAATAAAGCAAAAAACCAGGAACAATGGGAAAAATGTTGTGAGTACTCACTTTCTCGTGGGATTTCTAAGTGACTGGGCTGGACATTTCTTTGCTGAAGGCTGTTTTATTTCCTCAAGCAATAACAGTGGTTTGCATACATGCAGCACTTCTGAAAACCAAAGTCTCTTCAATTTCTTTACAAGCAACTTCCATGGCCAACGAAATGCAAGATAACATGAAGAGGTATGCACACAATAGTTTAGCGTACCTAAAAGAATTGCTTACAAAAAAAAATTGCCCTCTGCCCTTGGGTTTTGGTGTTTAAAGGTGATGTTTTCTGCATATACTTATGGGTTAAATACTGTTTCCATGTGTTTAGGTTCTGCTGACTCAATAGAGAGAACACGCAGACTACACATTCTCAGGTATTTCTAGTTATTGCTGATGAACTTTAAGTTGGTTGAACTGCATCCTAACATTAATCACGACAGTGACTGTAATGGTAATCTTCCATCAAAATACGGAGACTGACAAAATGGTTGCTGCAGAAGTAACAGAGTGCACCACACTTAGAGCCATTCCTAAACATTACTGGGCCGTGACAAGAAGTTGTATAATTTTTACCCAGGTTTACCCGTAACACCTCTTCCAACTGAAATGTCTCATTTTAGCTATCTGAATCCTAGAACTCAATTTTTTCTTGGAAAGGGCATGTTTTTTGCTCTGCAACAACTGATATATTGCACTGTCAAAAATGCTCTGTTAGTTGGGAAATAAGAATACCTGAAAATATAAAAATATCTTGTATTTGCATGTTTTGCTGTTTAACTGTATACTACTTAAAGAAGATGATGTTAATATTGACTTTAGGAGACACTTTTCTGTTAACAAATAGAATACAAAAGCAGCTATCTACTTTCAGCTAATTGTCTGATTCATATGTTGCATGTGCTGATAAGTGTACTACATGTAAGTCAGCATTTGATCTTGAAGGCTGTATAATGAAAGTTTTCAATCGTTTTTTTCTTATCTGCAGAAACAGTTTCCGTATAACAGAAAACGTTTATTTTGTCAACTTTCAATACGTGAAAATGCTGAGGTATGTCCTCACAAGGCAGTTATTCACGTACCTGCATGCCAGAATGTTTTCCAGGTCTTAGAAACTACCCAGTTCGATTTTTAAGTTCTTTAGGATGGCGCTGATTAAAATGTTGGAGAGATGTTTTCATTGACAAAATACTACTTTTTTTTTTCTTCGACAACATCTAAAAATTTTTTGTGAATGCTCTTCAAATTTGGATAGTATAATGTAATTCTTCCTGAATGTCTGTATCTTCTTTGAGGGACAAGTTACAGGAAAGTATTTATTACAAATATGTTTTGGTCATAAGTTTAACTTGCAGTTAAAGGCAGAACAAAAAATTACAAAGTAATTACACTGTAATTATTATTAACAAAGAGAAACTTTGAAGTGTGAATATGGACTGCTAGTATGAGGAACATCTTGTGCTGATATGGACCATACAGCTCCTTCAGAGCCTTAGGAAAGGAAACAGTCTAATGTTCTAGCCTCAAGTATTGTCCTTTCAGTTTCTTAAAACTCCTGGAAAATATTCTTTCCCAGAGGAAAATACATTTGTAAGTAATATTTAAACAAACCCCAAAATGAAGTGTTGCACATTACCTTTGTGAAGGTCCATATTCCTTTTTCATGGAGCTAATGGGTTTAGAATTTGGCCTAATTGGAAATGAACTGATACCTAGTTAACTGCATCTAAAATTACGTCAGACTGTCTGTCTTCCCATTGTCAAATCTTGCTTGAATGAAACAGTATATGCTTTTAGAGTTATTGCTTGCTCCTCAGTCTCAGTCATGGAGTGCTGGAAGTTTTAGAAACTTTAGGTCAAGTTTATTACTGATATATTTCAGTTGAAGTTGAAGAACAATTAAAAAATATTGAATAAACCTGATAAAATTAAAAGATTTGTTTATTGAAAATCAAAGACATGCAGGCACTTTGTTTTAGGGATTAGTTTTTACTTTTAAAAATATTCTGTCATTATTGTTATAATTTTTTCTCCACAATTTTAGTATTTTAATTCCAATTTTACTACAAATAGATGTAGAAAGGGATAAGAATTGCTTTTCTGTAAGAACAAAAATGAGTGACTGCTGAAACATGTTTTTTGTAGTGCAACACTGATTTGAATGCTTTCTAACTTAGAAATAAACCTTTATTTTTCATACTGTTCCTATACATACATCTATATATCAACAAAGTATTAATCTTAAAAATGTAAGGAAATAAAGGTGCTTTATTCCTTCAGTGAAAAATCTCTTCAGAATAGTTGCATTCCTGAAAACTGTTTCATCTGTATGAAGAGCTCATGGTTTTAAAATGGAAAACTGTTTTGTCAAAAGATATTCAACCAGCTCTACTACTAAACACAAAGTCAATGTTTTGAGAAAATGGATATTCTTCTTGATGATCTATTATAACAGTGAGCTGTTGAAGTAATTTGAGGCATGTAGGTATTTTTTAAATAGTCACCCAATACGTGAAAACCAAACCATGCTTTTAGCTGCACTGCTTCTGGATATAGCAAAGATTCTGCATAGATGTAATTTCATTGTATTACTATGGAAATTATCGTACAGTAGTTTAATTGATGACGTTTATAGTGCATGAACTTGCATATCCTGCAGAAAATCAATATAATCATGTCATGAGACTGCATCATAATAGATTTTCTAGCTTACTAGCATTTAATATCACAGCAGGTTTTTTGAAGTGCTGTAGGATTTTTTCCCCCCTACGTTATAGAAAGAGAGAACTAAGGAAGGAAAGAGTTACTAACCAGAAGACGTATGAATTTAAGTCAGCTGTGGGAAGGAAGGAAGGTGTTTTGATTTATAAAAGATAGGTAAATTTCAATCATTTGAATTTACCTGACAGGCTGTTGGAATTAATGCTTATATTAAAAAGTGTGAATGTGATGCTTTTTTTTATAACAAAGATGTTATTTAAAAAGACAAGAAGTCAAATTCAGTCTCTTTGAATTCAGAAAGAAATTTCCTTATGTCTGAGTTTGAACTGGCATTTGAATCTGTGGGTAGACTGAAATCCAATTTTTCTTCTTTTACTGGCAGAAATGGGAATCGTTTGCTGTATTGCCAATTCATGTTTTTCAGATGTACTTCCTAATATGATCATTTTAGATATAGCCCACATAAACTACATTGTGGACAGCTGCTTTTTATGTGCAATTACTGTATGGATGGAGACAAAAAGGCAACAAAACAGATAAATATTCTGCATCCAAAGAACTGTTCTTTGCTGGAGCACTTGAGCACAACCTTCTTTTTCTGGTGCCATCTAGAGGAGGCACTTTTTTTCCCAGTCTCTTACTTAAAAGCTCAGGAAACACCCAGGAGAAGATGGAGTGGTTTTCTCCCAAACCTCTGTCAGTCTTGCTGCCCTGCTCCCAGCCCAGGGATTTGAGCCGCCTCCTTGTTAGCGGGGGCTCTCCCTTCTGTTTTGATGTTTTGGTGGTTTCGTGATTGTTACCAATTTCCTGCAGCCAAAACATAAATTTGTCATAACTCTGAGCCTGTGAAAACTAATTGAAATAAATCAGCCGTGACCACTTAGGGCCAATTGTGATGGTTAGAAAAGGGGTAATGGAACATCATAATTATTTGCTGTTTCATGGTGCTCACCTGAAATTTTTGCACAGATTGGGGCACGCTGGATTGCTTAAGTAAGTATTTGCACGCAAACGAGTGATATTTGATCCACCTCAGTGTCAAGTGCTTCCATAACTTTAAAAATTAAAGAAGCGGAGAGTCTCAAGTGGATTCCAGTTGGCAGTTTGATTCAGATTTTATTATCAGCAATGGGTCTATAATAAGCATGAACTGTCCTCTCAGATTAGCTATGCCTCAGCAACTACCCGCTCTGCATCTCCCTCCTCCCCTGCCTTTCACTGAAAATGGAAGAGGCCATCTGCAGGCTTTAACTTGCTATTCAAGCTGGCTGCTAGGATTCTGGATGAAACAAGGCAATATATGTGCTTGTCTTCCCACAAAATGATCTTTCTTTCAGGCCTGAAAAAATCCTTCTCTGCCCTCCTGCCCTTCACTTTCTCCTTTGCGTGCCCTCCATCCTCTTAAACATACAGATTGCAGAATGGCAAATGTGGCACTAGGTAGACAAACATGAAATTTAGCCTAATGATTGGGCTTTTCAGTTGAAGACCAGTGGGATTTATCTCCTCCGTAAATAGCAGAATGAATTGTAATGATAAAGCTTTTTAGATACAAACAAAATCCTTAAGCAGCTGCACATACTTGTTCATTTAGCAGAAATTGTACTTGGTATGCTATTTCATCTGCCTTACAATTTAGCAGCTTATAACTACATTGATGAACATGAACTGTATGACGATTTTTAAGCACAACAACTGAAAAAAGCATTTCCTTTGTTTTGGAACTTTCTACAATACTGATAGATTAATTACCACAATGATTAAGCTCTGGTGATCTCCCTTTGGTAAAGTCTGGAGCTTATTTTTAATGGCCTCTTGTTATGGGCATTATGAACGTGCTACATTGCTCAGTGAGTGTGCAAAAATTCTGGAAGTAAAAGAGCTTAAGTGGAGGCTGACAAAAGCACCAACAATAGCCTGCTTCTAACAGAAGTGAGATTTTTAAGTTCCCTGAAGCCAACATCCCTGAGTCATTGTGTGGCATAAGAGGACGCTTAAGTTACCGAAGCAGTGAACTCCTTCCAAATTGATTAAAACAATAAATCTGTCAGGGAGAAGAAAATTTTGAAATGACTTAATCCATTACACAGCAAATGGGAAAATCTGGTTTGAAGCGATATCTAGGCATACAATGCGTGTTATCGTTTGCAATTAAACATAAGTTGCATCAGGAATTCTCATGGCAAACAAGTGTGTTGCCAAATAGAAGAGCATGCTCAGGTGAGGGATCATAAAGATTGTTTTTTTCATGTGGGTGCAGGACAAGTGAAAACTGTCTCCTTTGGATCCTGATGCTGGTGGTGAAAGCAAAGTTGTAAACTTCCAATTTTTTTTGTAGCTCTAAAGTCAGAGTTTATAAAAAGAAATATGGAGTATAAACAAGTATATTCTTTGGTGGCATGATTTTCTGTAGGAAATATGTATAATTTTTCCTTTTATATAGTACAAAATAATATAATTTAAAGACTCTGTAGCCCTTTTTTTTTTTTGTATGAATGGTTTATTTGCACTAAACAAGTTGTTTCAAGGAAAAAAAAGGCAAAATATTTATACTGAATTTAGGAAACCTGCAAGATCCCGTTAGTTTCTGTAAATCACATTTTATTCTTGAACAATAAAGTGCGCAGTTCCAAAAGAAAAGCTATAATCTATGGACTATGTAGAGTTAATTCAACAGACTAAACATTAAGTTATAATTTAGGGGAGACAAAAATTTTCAAGACCTGGACTCACAAGTTTTGGCTTTTCACATCCAGAGATCTTAAACCCTACTTAGCTATCAACTGTCTAAAAGTCAGGCCTTGGTATAAGGCTCACCAAAAATATTTAGTAAATGTGAAAACAGGCGAAAGAAATCGAGATCTTCTTTATGATGTTACACAGTATTTTAAACATTTATCTATAAATACAGAGTTCTTCCTGCTTTTCTCACTGAGAAAAAGAACATCTCCTGAAAGCAGCGTTCATGTATATTTTGTTTGGAGATGCCAAAGCAGGAAAAACTTGGGGTTAAGGAATGAGTAAAAGGTATATTAAATGCTTTAAAAAAGCCAGAAAACAAAGTAAAATGCCCTGGAAGTTGATATATTGCTTATGTATATTATGGCTGTTTAAAGAATGAAAAGTCAGGAGACCCGTAATATGTTGTGAAAGCTTTGTACTTGGCTTGATGCAATTATTGGTATTCTAAAATGTATTTGCTTTCAAGATACCCCGTGCAGCATGCTGAAGAACCATTAGTCATTTATCACACTAATACTCTACTGCGACTTAGTTCATACGGCTTCTGGACTCAAATGGAACGGACTGGATGCTGATATAAATCCTGTTCCATTAATTTTGATTTTGTTCTTGAAGCCCTTACTTTATTTTTATTAAAAATACATGACTAGGAAAGCTGATGTTTTATCCTATGAACTAGAACCAGACGCTTTGTTTAATTTCCAAATTAGACAGTATTTCTTTTTTGTTATATTGTGTGTGCTAATGGTCTTTAAGTGTGGGGGTTTATTTGGAAAAGCGAGACGGGCAAGGCAAATAATGTAGAGTGCCATGCCTGTCTTGCTGAACTCTCCCTGGTTTACTGCATTATTAAATATTGCATAAATTATTCAACGTCCTTTATATCAAACAAATATTTTTTTGCAAGCAGTACTGTGTGAACAAATGGGTATTAAGTAAACCCCCCAGACAGAAATGAAATGGTGTTTCTTTTTCCCTCCTTGTAAAGAGCCACTGCTCTTTTTTTTCCTTGCTTTTTCTTTTAATATCACTCAGACAATGGAAGGAAAAAATGGTGACAATTATGTGAACTAGTCACTTTTTGCGTGATATTAAAATACTCCCTTTCTGAGCCAGCCAGCACTGGTACAGTGCATTACATTCAGGGGAAAGGCAAATGCAGCACATTAGGTCTGGGCTGTCCTCAGTCCCTCGCTGTGGCAGGTGAGTTGCCCTCATGCAGGTGAGACATTGCGGTTTTTGGTGTTTTGGCAGCAACAACCCACTTAGCATGAGCGTAGCCTCATTAGCTGGTCAAAGCATGGCCACAAGGTCTCCTGCAGAGGAGAGAAGGCTTGCTGGGAGGAGATAATGCCACACAAAGAACAACCATACCTATGTGTTCAACCCTGAGTATCTAATGGCCAGACACTACTTATTTTTGTTTTGCTTGTTAATCTCTTTGTGTAGGGCTGTATCATCCTTAGGCACCTCAGGAACTTTCCGCATGTGAGCCGTCCCATTATATGCATGAAGATGACACTCCCGAGTGGTTATTTGTGTGTGCAAAAACACCAGCTGGTTCAGGCCCCTCGAAAGAGACTCTTTCTGTTGGAGAGGGTCTTGAAATGGGGAGGTGTATGGAGACGAGGGGGAAAAAAAGGCTTTTGATGGAATAAATATGCTTTTAATGTGCACAGAAGGTGGCTGGGGGGGAAGGGTTTTTTTGTTTTGTTTTGCTTTTTTTAAATGAAGGGAAAGGTTCCCTGTATGAGCACTTGTTCTGAATATTGTGTGGTCAGATTAGCCATGCTGCTCTGAGCAGTTTAAGGAGGTCTGGGAACTTAGTAATACCTTCCTCTGCCTTCCCCGCCGCCCTCCCGCCCTCCCCACCCATAGCAACAGCAAGGCGGTGAACTAAACAGCAGAGAAATAAGGAACCAGGGATGAATAATGGCCCCTAATTCTAGAATGAGGAGTTGTGAATGCATTGCTGAGGTTTGTGCATCTTTCCATTTCAAATAACTGGAAACACGTAGAGGGAATCGGGTTGGGGAGCGAGAGGTCAGGGAGTAGGGAGACTCCAGGCTTCATTACTGGATTTTGCACTTCAGCTGTTCACAAATGAAAGGGTCGGTAGAGGGAATGCCCGTGCCTGATCTGTGGAGAGCTGGAAAGGAAGCAAAGGTTTATTAAGCTGCTCTTATTGTCACTTACATTTTCTTTACAAAGATGTTGGTTTTACAAAGGGCAAACCTACAACTTTTGTGGAAAGCAGTTTATAGATTCATCGCTTAGTACAGAGACAATCTGATTTTTATTTTGCTTTATTTTTTTTTGGGGGGGGTGGTGGGGTGGCTTAAGCACATCCATGTTTCTGTGTGCGTGTATTCATTTTGCTGTGGTTTTCCTTGAAGAAGATGACTGTCTTCGGTTTGTTTTTAGTCTCTGAAAACACGTGGGGTAGATTTTGTCACTTGGCCTCAGCCTGCCCTACACTGCACGCAATATTATGAAAACCTTTTATAGCAGCATCTATATTAGCTGTGCTCAAAGGTGAAAATGAAGTGGTATTGACACATGAGAGGCTGCTCCAGCATCCACAGTTTTTCCAGTTGCATGTTATTAAAATAAATACTCGATTGCCACATACTATTTGATTTTTCAGCAAGAGGCTTGCTGTAGTTGCTGTTATCAACAAAGCCATACTGTACAAAGGGAAGTGTTTATAAGTATTTACTGTGCTGCAGCAACATCCACAGGGTATGAGCAGGAAGGGGCACCCTCTCTGGTCTGTGTTGTGGAAACAGAGGAAATCATAGTCCTGGCTCCTGGAAAGTTTATGGCTTGGTTTTTCTTTCATTTCACCCTTTCTCTTTAATCCCAAATCATAAGCAATAATCAGCCATTTCTCATGAAGGGAATTTTTCTTTTCATGAAAACTTTGATACTTGTAGTGTATCAGCCAGTTAAGTTTAAAATTATTTACTGAATTAATCTGTTGTGTGATATGAGACATAATGTGGCACAATATGAAAGGGAGCATAACAGAGGGATCAGGGGCAGGATTTTAAAATAGATAACAAAACGCTGCTACTTAGAACTTAATGGATTTTAATTTTCATGGACATTGTTCAACACTCAGAAAAATCAAATCATTCGTTTTAGACTTCCAGCTAGACAATGTTGGACCTCCACTGTGTGAAACGTACTCAGAGAACTATTCTGTTTGTGTGTTTCACTGGTCTGAAATCACTCTTGGTCTGGCCCTAAACTTCCATCTGTGCCTAGTGAACTCCAGTAGAGCTTATTTGATTTCTAAGAGGAAGAGGATCATATTAAAGGCTACATACAGGAGCAGCAAATTTTTTAATGTTAAAATTTAAATTCCTAAATCTAAATTTTCTGGACAATCGATACTGCAGGTCATTGTAATTAATTTTTTCTTTTCTGAGCTAATAGAAATCTGAAAGCAATGAGTTCTTTCCTTTGCGGATTAACTACCACAGTTACTTTATCATTTTCTCACAGACGAAGCTTATTCCAAAGAATAGGCTGGTTTAGGACATATACTGTAGAATATATAGTTGGGGCATATTATAAAAATCCTGGTGTCTAGTATTTATCGTTATTGAGAAATGCTACAGAAATTGGCTCTTTGTATTTCAAATTTCACTGGGTACACTTTTCATATGGAAAGTCCTACTTACTGGTTTCCTTTTTAAATGGACTATATTAAACTTCCATAATAACAACAACTGACATTTCAAAATCTTTTTTCACATAATTTTTTCTTTCATTTGTATCTTAAATTTGTGCACTTGCTAGATTTTCTGTATGTTATTTGAGTGTGTGAAAGCTCTGTGTCTGATTGTTTTGCCTCTGTTTTAAAAGGTATATATTCTAAATGAGATCATGTTGTAAATCTGTGTTTTTGTGTGTTACCCTAAAAAAAGAAAAGGAGGACTCTTAAAATTATAATCTCCCAATGAAGAGTCTTGTCCTCCAAATATTGTGTGGTTTGACCTAACGGATGTTTTGTAGCTTGTGCGTATGCAGAATCTCATTCAGCAATTTTAGATATGAAGGCCAGTAATTGCACTCCTGGCAGACAAGTTCAATTGATATTGTTATTTAAAAAAAAAAAAAAACCAACAAACTCCTAACAGCATTTTTAAAAGCACACATAATGAATTAAAAAAATCCTCTATCTGCCAACAACATTTTGTTAGGATGTAAATATTGTTGGATTCCAAGTTGCAAGTTGTGTTTTGGGAATAGCCTCATGTGCACATACAGAATATTTTGCAGATTTATGTGCTCTAAAAATAACTCTTTCTTAATAGGAGGATAAACGGCATTTGTAGTTCAAGACAGTACTCTGACGGCTTTTATTGCTTTGGGTAATGGGACGAAAACATGGAAAAATGCATTAAAAATGAATTGGTTTTGATTATATATCACTTTTAGTTTAATAATTTTTACTCTTCCATATTGGTATTTATTAGTTACTTTATAACCTTTATTTTACCAGTTTTACAGCATGTTTTCATTTATAGAAATTAAATGCGTTTTAGATTTACCTCAAAGACCAATGGGATTAAGAAATTATCTTCAGGAATTTGTTATAATTACATTATATCCACATGAGCACCAAAAGAATTTAGCATGATTAATGTTATTATAAGGCATATGAGGGTCAGGAACAATAGTTTGCTCCTGTTCTAAAGAGAATTAAGTACTTGCTCAAGAAGAAACTCAGGAATTTAAACTAGCATTTTTTTTTTATAGTTGAGAAAATAGAAACAGTAGTTGTTTTATTAACTACTTAGGCAGTTGCACAATGAGAAGCTTAATAGTAACTACTGACAACTTCGGTTTAGTTCTGTTGTGGATGAAAGCTGACAAGTGGAATAAACTGGCAGAGAATTATAGAGCACATTTTCTTCTCTGTTGTTACTAGTGCGTGTTAATTGAAGTGACTCAGAATTTACTCCACTTTATATCAGAACTTATCTATCGCCCCCATAATAAAATAACGCTCCTTATGTTTCAAATAGGATCTTTTTGGTAACGTGTATATATATATCTAAAGGCAAGGCTTGTGAATCTTTTGTGTGCCTGGGTTCTAAAAAAAGAGAAGAATGGATTTCAGCACTGCCTCCACCATAAACTACCGTGGGTCGGCCCTGCACACTGCTTCGTCCTCTGCTGTTGGATATAGCGATGCGCCTCTGGCTTTATCCTGGTGCCGTCAAAGGTGGAATGGGGTCCGTTACAACCTATTCTTGAGGCTTTTGTGTGCAAATTGAGGGATGATTAATACTAAAACAAAATCTTGTATTGAAAAGCCCCAAACACCTAGCAATCTCATGGAAATGACACATAACAAAGCCAACCTGTGATGCAAGACGCAGCCGTGTTTAAAGCAATATGAACAAAGTAGCAATTCTCCTTGTAAGCTTCCTGCTCTAGCCCTAGTTTTCGTCCCTCTAAGAAAGGTTATTGTTGTCAAAGGTACTTTAAACACGAGCCTGTTTATCATCTTGACGTGTTACTCCTGATCATTTTCCTACTTTTGTAAGCCTGTTTTAGTACAGGTTGGAGTTTGCCCCCCTGCGCATCTCTTCTGCAGCTTTGTGTGCGGATGTGTAGGGAGAACATACATTATTCTGTGACAGTATTGAGTTAACTATCTTGTACAGCGTTATTTGGTGTGACAGTGCTTTAGTTGCCCATAATCCATGGACTCTTTGTAATTATCATTAGGTTGTTTGTTTGCTTGTTTTTTTTTTTTTTGGTTTTTTTTTTTTTTTTTAATATATATAAGATGTTTAAATAGCTATTACGTCTTTTTCTGGAATTACCCCATTGAAGTAAGGTTTTTTTCTTTCTTTCTTTCTTTTTTTTTTTTTTTCTTTCTCTGGGAGAGAGAGGTAGAGGAGGAGTGAATTTTAGTATATTTAACTATTCATTTAAGTGTGATTTAATCTGATTGCTGGGGTGATTAGCATACCTGGCTTTTATAATACTGTAAAATGAAACATTGTGACTGAGACTGTGTTCTTATCTCTGGTTAATTTACTTCACTAAAAATTAGAAGCTGAGTTCTTCATTGCACTTCATGTAACTCTACTGCTAGCTAAGGAACTGACGGGAATTTGCTTTGTAGTAACTACAAAACATGGCTCAGATAATTTCCTTATGTAATGGGCAATCACTTTACAAGACTATTTTTTAGTTAATGTTAGTCAAACAACAGCGACTCCAGTCATGAATGGAATTTCACTGTCAATGTGAATAACCATAACCTTTTTTTTCTATATTTTATACTGATATTTCTTTTTGACTCTACACTCTTGATGCTGTTTACTGATTAGTCCCCCTGCCTCCCCCATCCATCCCTGGTGACAATATAGAAAAAATAGTAGCCTAAAGGAACATGATAGATGGAAGTTTTACTTTAAAGAGCTTTTATTTCATATTTTGACATCTGTTCAGTAGATCTATTGTTTTCATAAGTGAATCATCAGTGGTTTTATTGTTTACTGTTATATAAATCTAAATGCAGTTCTTGGTGCCACAGAGTTTCTTGGTTTTTTCCTCTCAACAGGTTGTGGGAAACATGGGAAAAAACACCTTTAGAAGGGAACAAAATAATATAATTTTTTCATGTATAAGTATACAAAGAGCATTTATAGGTGAACAGTATACAGGCGAACACAGTCCGAGTGCACTGCTGGCCACGGGCAACCAGAGCCAGAGGTTGTAAGTATTGTGGTAGTCTTGAGGGGAAGGGAGGTCACAGCAACTTCTGTCAGCTTCGGCTTTGGCCCAAAGAATATGGGCGCTTTCAGCTACTTTTCATTTCAGAGTATGCTTGGAAAGCCCATAGGGGTGGCTTCTAGAAAAAAATGTGCCTCGGAGTAGTGGTGTAAGCTGGTCACACCCGCAAGTTAATTTTACCGTGAGTAATGGATGATTCCTTCTGGATCCATGAAATCCATGGTTTTAGTCTGTATAAAAGATAACATTTTTAGTTATCTTTAGTTTAAGAAAAAAGGCACCTTTTGGGACTAAAACAAAGTTTCTGTTATTTTCTTAGTTTGTCTGATGAAATACTAGAACACTACAGAGGTGTAAAAATAATTACTCCAACTTCCAAATCCCTCACTTAAGAGTTCAATGGCATTTTTTCCCCCTGTTATATTTGAACCTCGTCCTAGTGTTAGCAAGCATTGAAATTAAGTAATGCTGATCTAAAAATTGATGTAAGCAGGAGGTTTTTTGGTGGGGGCGGGGAGAGGATCTTTTCTAAGAAATATTTTCTCGTATATCTTTGTGAAGCGCGTGCAATTAATTGTGGTAAATACGTCAGTACTGTGCATATTACCATTTACAAACATTCAGAAATTCCAAATCAGATCATACCTTGAGATGAGTTTAAAAGTTTTGAGCTTGAATCACAGAATGTTTGAGGTTGGAAGGGTCCTCTGCAGGTCATCTGGTCCAACCTCCCTGCTCAAGCGGGGCCACCCACAGCCAGTTTCCCAGGACCATGTCCAGGCGGCTTTTGAATATCTCCAAGATGGAGACTCCACAACCTCTCTGGGCAACCTGCACCAGTGCTCGGTCACCCTCACACCACCTACAGCCAGTCATCCAGGACTATGAAATGAACCTGAAGTTCTTTCTATTTGCCTAATAGCTGTTCAGTCTCTTTACACTTTTGGTTTTCCCCATCACAATATAATATTAAAAAAACCCTCCTTTTTAGAAAATGAAGTGTAAGTGTCTGGAATAATCCCCTTGTTCAAAGACTATACAGCAAATATTTGAAAGGGACGTGGGAGGGGCATTTGAGGTGGGGGTCCAGCAGGGGACGGAGAGAATAGATGGGCCACTGGGGCTCTATGTGTGAGAGCTCAGCGAGGGCGCAGTCATGTTTTTTACTTGCTCCCTTGAGCGATTCATCAGGAGGAAGATGGCTTTAGATTATCGTTGCTTAGCACATCACCTGCACACACAAGTATACTTCTGCTTCTGCTGGCAGAAGCCAGGCTGAATATGTTGTATTTATTTGTAGATGCTCCAAGAAGGTATGCGGTGAGATTGCTATTGAAACTGTGCAGAAGAGTGCAGGTTTCTGTACACTGAAAAGTACTTTTTAGACCAGTGTTCTGAACTGAATGATCACATGAGTTTGGTAATACTGTTTTCCATCCTATGCGTTTTGCATGATACATCGCCTTCTAACAACGTGCTTGGGGAAGTGATGAGTTTTATATTTAAGTGTAGAATTCATTTCTTTAAAAGTTGTGTTACCTGGATGTAACAATAATTTAGCAGGTACAATATAGTCATTAGATGAGTTTTGCCTGGCAGTTCGGAAAACATTGGTTTAATATAGAAGAGCTAAGTAGTGATTATTTTCTCTTTTCTGTCTCTAAAAATTTGTCATAAAGATCGTAGGTGCAAATAGATGAGAAGTGCATGTACCTTATGGCCTTTATAAGTCAACTGCTCATTAGACCAATACGAAAAGTGACAGCCTCCTTAGGTCACCACTTTGACCACAAATTATACCTCAAGTTTGCTTAGTTATTTTCCACCCAAAAGCTGGAAAAACTCTCCCTTTAAATTGTTAAATTTCTGCTTCTAGAAAAGGATCTTGAAGTTGGTTGAGGTTGGGAGTAAGAGGGATTGCTGTCTGTTGCTTCCACACCTCCAGTTTGGATAATGCGTGCATTTACCTAACTTGCTTCTGCGTGCGTAAGGCTCCTGCATATTTAAAGGCTGGGTATTCAGGGATTATCTGCCGTGCTTTTTCTTTTTGTTTTGATCACGCAAGGAGAGGATACTTGCCCACTTAACAGAGCAAAAGGGTGGGATATTTTTCCTGTTGTATTTTTTTCCTTCACGAAAGCGTTACTGTTGCCACATGTTCTGCCAGATATTGCATTTGGGGGGAGGAAAAGTTACCAATCTGAGTGTGCAATTTTATAAATCATGTGTCTGTAGAATACTTGCTTGTTAACACGCACAAGGCATTTAGCTTAAAGGCACAATATTCCTTTTCAATCAGTCCTTAGCAGTGAAGCAGGAAATCTTGAAGGCAGGCATATGAAAGTCAGAACAGTGCTATGAACCACTGGCAGTAGCAGGGAAAGAAAAATACTAAAACTATAATTAACATTGAAGGAAAAACACAATTACAAAGTGCCTTATGAGGCATCAGTTGATTAAAATTTCATGTTTATATATGACAAAATTGAAAATTACGTTTATTTTTCTAGGGAAGCTAGGAAAAATGACAGTGGTACGTAGCATCACTTAATTAGGTCTTCATCATAGATTTGTTGCTCTGTTCCTTAAATCATATTTCAAATAAGATTCAAACTGTTATATAGTTAATTAAAAACTTACTGTACATATTTTGTTTC
The DNA here is from genome assembly GCF_000699105.1 of Pygoscelis adeliae. Classification (NCBI taxonomy): domain Eukaryota; kingdom Metazoa; phylum Chordata; class Aves; order Sphenisciformes; family Spheniscidae; genus Pygoscelis; species Pygoscelis adeliae. The sequence continues at coordinate 1,545,088 of NW_008824791.1, forward strand.
ATAATCATGGTACCTCCCCTCCTCCCCCCTGGAGATTAGTAGCAGGGATACTGGTAGAATAAGTGAATAAGAGAACAGCCTGATGTATCAGAGAACGGGAGTGTTTTCCTACATAGCTTAATTAAGACCCAGGTTGGATAAAAAGAGTTTCCATGTTCTGATCACTCTCTGACCCTTGTTTTCAATATAGATAACTTTAATTTTCTTTTTCAAATGAATGTAAGCAAATTAAAAAATGTGTCTTTGGCCTTTTTTCTTCCCAGTGTTAAATTCTTAATCCCATTTTAAGTACCAGCAGCATTAATGGCAGTTAATAGTAATTACTGCATGTATACTTTGATTCAGAAAAAACAGAGGTTTAGGGATTGGTATCACACTACTAGTATTCTATGTTGCAAATTATTTGCAGATGAGGTTAACTGAGCCATCTCACTCCATGGCTTTTATTCTGACGTAGGTCACAAATTGAATCATAAACCCGTCCAGTAATAATCAGCACATACCCTTTAAAGACTATCCCTGATGAAACTCAGTATGAAATAAACAGTTATATTTCTCAAAGCCTGCTCTGAATTAGCATCTACAGCACAGTATAGTTTATAGTATTACAAAAGATTTACTGTTTTAGTATAAATATGCACATATTTTCATCTGTTAATGGATACGCTAATTTGCAGTAATTGTACAAAGATGATAAACTATTTTTATTCAATGTTTCATTTTAGCAAATTTCTTGAATCGATGGTTATAGAATTTTCTTAGATCTAATTGCTGATTTCAAAACCATACAGAAATTAAGTGTAGAGACTTAAAAGTTGATCTTATGCTTTGCAGTGCCACATAATTAGTTTCCCTTGATTCTCTAAAAAAATGTATGCATCCAAAAGTCACAGTAATTGTAGCAAGTGATCTCTAATGCAATGGAAAACAGTGTAAGTGAAGCCAATTTTGATAGCTTCCCATATGAAACTAGTTTTAATGCGGCTCTCCCAGCATTGTACCCACCATGAAAATTTGAATGATATACTTGTGGCTTTGAAAGCATGAGAAATGTGTGTCTTACAATTCAAAATAGGAAACAAAAGAAGTAAAGAGTAATGGAAGCAATTCATTCCTCTTTCTAAATATGTTTCACTTTAGAAATACTTTGGGAGTACTCACAATATTCAAGCTATGTGGCAAGATCTGGTTTGAACCATAAAAAGTTTAGAATTTCTGAGATTTGAGGGGGGAGAAAAACATTGCCTAACTCAGTTTATCTCATTTTATTGAACGATGTTGAGTAGTATATCTAAAGTAGAGGTTGAGTCTCATTTCACTTGAACACCAAGATGACCCAATACAGAGTGCCATGATTTTGTGATCTTCTTGTAATATCTGTATTACTTAAAAATATTTTATGAGTGCTGTGCAATCTATGCATGCAGTACACATTAAAAAGCATGATAATTTAAAGAAATGAGGTCTCTAGACAACATATCTGAAACTCTGCAGGCAGGTTTTCTCCTACGCAGGTTTTCACCACAGTGCCTTTAGGAACTTTGTTAGTTGTTACACTTGCACGCTTTGGCATCATGTCAGTTCACATATGTAAGAAATACAATGTTTCACTATACAGTGCAGCAAATGTCTTTGGAGGAAAGTGCCTTTTTTATTCTGTGTTACTTTTGGAAAAACAAGTCCTTGAATTTGCAGTAAAAAGGCACAGTGTATTATCACATTGTGGTTTGTTTTTTTTTTTCAGTGCAAGGTCAGAGAAATAAAAAACAATGGATGACACTTTTCAGTATAAAAGCATGAAACATGTGTGGTTGTGTAGCACAAAGGATGTTGGCTAATCAGTTATTCTGCATTTAAATATGGGTTTAAACAAGATTAGGAATCCAGACTGTGCAAGAGATTTTCAAGTCCAGAGGTCAGAAAACATGCTAATGAGATAATAGGAAGTATTCACGAAGGCTTATCTGTATTAGAAATTCACTTCTCCTTAAAGAAATCCTTCCACCAAAATACTTTTGGCCATGTGTTTTGGGCCTAAATTCTATCAGACTACCTGCTCATTTAGAAATAATTTAAGTCTCTTGAGGAAAACTCTGAATATATTATAAATCTTTCTGTGGATGGCTTTAAATACAAAACTATTTGAGATTTTTGGTGGGACCTGGTATGTTGTATTTCTTAAGTCTAATTGCATTTTCTAGTACACTAGTATAAAACAGAACAAGTCTGATTCCTGTAGGGTCTTCGTGATTAGATAAATATGTGGAAAGAGAGACAGCCTTATTCTCAGCTTGCTTGGTTGGTTCATATGCAGGAATAAAAACATATTCATATCTTATTAACCAGATTATCAATACTGGCTATACTGAAAAGGCGATCTGAGGTTGATCTTGTGATCTTTACTGGGAGTTGCTTTGGATACTTCTCTTCCCAGGAAGAAATGCAGAACTGAGACATAGAGTAGACGATTATTGCAGGTAGCTCTGCTGAGACTGAGGGATGCACAGCCATTCCTAAAGGGGAAAACTGATTTCTCATTTTATCAAACCAAAAGCTAGTTAACTTTATCATTCTTAGAGATGAAACTTTTTTAACTTTCCTGATGAAAATTCTGATGCAAAATGTGGTTTTATGGAAGCATGTACATTTTGTAGACAAGTAGGAATGTTTTTAGCATACTCAACAACATACTGAACATTATTGTACAATATTTTTCTATTTTAACTTTATCCCGTTTCATTTGAAAGTTTAAAATTATGTTTTTAAATTGACAATTGTTTCATTTTGAAGTGGCAACTTAAAAACTTCAGCTAGCATTTTGAAAAAAATCATACTTGCATTTTAAATCAGCCTCAAAATTGTAGGGTTTTTTGTTTGTTTGGTTTGGTTTGGGTTTTTTTTTTTTTTTTTGACAAGTCTGTTACCTAGGCCTGTTAATTGTGGAATACTTTTATAAGATGTCCTACAATGTGGCACAAAAGTGGATCTGTTAACCATAACAAAATTAATTGTAGAGTGCTGCAAATGTGTGGTAATAGCTATAGTACAGATAGCCAGGCGCTTTCTCTCAGCCTGGCTTGTTCAAGAGAGGGAGAGTTGTCCCTGTTGTGGATATCATAGAAGAGAGAAATGTCAGTTTTTTACTTTCTCTTTCACTTTTTCTGAAGACGAAATGTTTATTTTATGTATGCATTGCCGGACACCATTTTAAAAAAAGATTTTTCTAAGAAATTCTTCTGTGAAAATTTCTCTTTCAGTTAAGGACAAAAATACCTGTGAAAAATTGTTTCCACCAGTGTGGAATATTTTTCTTAATCAGCTTAGAGGTACTGTGGTTAAAAATCAGACCAAACAGAAGGTCTGACAGAACAGTATATCACATTCTGGATAAACTCATTCAGAACGGTAAATCTGTGGGAAAAAGTAATTGCTCCAGGAAATGTATAATTGTTGATCAGACATTATTACACATAATATAAAAGCATGTTGTTGATGTTTTTGGTTTTTTCCATGACAGGGATGGAAAAAAAAGAAAATTATCAGAGGAAGGAAAATTTTGGTGCTTCTCCATTGAACTTTTTCCCAAGGAAAGATTTTGCAAGCCACGCTGGCGGCGCGGGGCACGGCACGTAGCCAGCGGTGCAGGTGCTCTGCTTGCATGCAGGTGTATGCTTGGGCTTGCCGTGCTCCTGGGCCCTTCTCCCGGAGGAGCGGGTGAATCGATGGGCTCTCCGAGGTGTTTTGTGAAAAGGGCCTCCCCGCTGGGAGGCTGGGACAGCCGCCTCCAGCAGGCTGAGGGGGGGATACAGAGGCATACAAACTGCAGCATTTTCCAAAGCAACCCTCCCTCCCTCCAGCTTTGTCTCGGGAATGAGATGTCATTCATAGCTGAATCTGCACCAATTGTGCTTTTATGAGCAATGAAATAATTAACAATGTTGACATCTAAATTATATTTGCTTGGCATCTGAGTTAACCCCTTACTGAGACCGCTGGGAAAATTACACTTCTCGGAGCCAATGCTTTAGACATTTCTGCCGCAGTTCTGTGGTTTCACATTCATGTTTTCTTTCCTACTGTTACACCTGGAGATTTAGGAGTTGATTCTGCAACATATTTAGCACTTTGATGCAATCCAGTGAGATACTTTAATATCAAAGTCAGTGCGACCATTTGTACACTTGAAGGGAAACATGTCCTTAAGCAAAATACTAATTGGATCAGCTATCTTACTGGCTTTTTGTTTGTTTGTTCCTAAGTGAAATCAAGTTAGATTTTTCACAAGAATCAGTGCCTATTAAAGAAATATACTTAAGCTATTTGTTTGACTCTAGTTTATACCAGAATGTTTAGTGTAGGTTTCCACCCCCCTGCCCCAGAAAAATGGAAGTGTGGTTCTGTTAAGCTACAGTGAGGATAGAGTCTCTTTGTGTGTATTTCAACGGGTCCTCTCTCATTCAGCCCTTGGATTACCCAAAACCTTACAGCTTGGGAATCAAATGATGGTCATGTATCAGCTCACTTGTTTTTTATATCTTCTTAACTGATGAGAGTAATGTAGTCTCTATTGTGTCAATGCATCTGAAACATTAAAAATAGTGTTGTGATCAAGTCAAATCATAGCATGTTCCTCAATAGGAGCTTAAAGAAGAGAAATCCTTTGCTTGGCTTTTCCTAGCCATTTATCTCAACAGTGCAGCCTATTATCAGGAAATAAACTCAGATCCAATTAGCTTTATCACTTAATTAGAGACATATTCTTGGATTTATGCTTTACTGACCTCACTGCCATTGAAATGAAATTATTTAACTTCTGAAAAAAACCTCTGCAATTTCACACCTCTCCATTCATTTAATTCTGCTGTTTAATGCCAGTCAACCAGTTGTTTGTTTGACTCCAGAAATAACAATGTGATAAAGATGTTTGGGTAGGTGATACTTTACTCAGCTCTAGGGATTCATTCGTTCCTTCTCTGCCTGTCTTTCTGTCTCTCGAACACATAAATACAGACACTTCCTTCTCCCTCCCCCCCCGCCACCTTTTGAAAAATAAAAAACACTTAGACAGAAAGATCAAAATAAGTTACTTGGAGAAAGAACGGATGAAACCATGAGGACCTTTGGAGAGTCTTGCCTCTATTTAGAGGGACTGAATAACTGTGCTACTGGGTTTTGGTTTTGGTTTTTTGGGGTTTGTTTTTTGGGTTTTTTCCAGTTCCTTTTAAAAAAAAAAAAAAAAAAAAAAAAGAATAACTGTCTTTTTAGTTGTGAGGTTTAGAAGGGATTGTTAGCTTTTTGGTTTGTTTCTTAAGGTAATGCTGGCTGCTACAGAGCCCAAACTCTAACCTTGTGTTCTGGAGCCGGCTTCCCAGGCAGTGTTTTTTTAGGCTTGTGTCCTAAGGAAATTAAGTTTGTTTAGTTGCTTTCTCAGTCCCATCCTGTCTGTCTCTTCTCCCCTCCTAAAGTATTTTGAAATTAATTCCCCTGCTTTAACTGAACTTGAAAATGAAGCTGAAGTCTCAAAGATTATTGGAAGTATGGTAAGTTCCCTAATAGTTATCCAGGGACAGGAGAAAATACCCCAAATAATGCTTCAGTTGAAGGAAAATGGACTTAACTTAGCAATCCCACCTAACAGCTGCTGGCCAGCTGCTCAGCATGTGCGTAGGTGCTCTGGTTGTTATATCTTAGGAGGATTTATATTTGTTATGGCCAGTGAGGGAAAGTAGCCGACAAAAAAGTTCAAAAAACCTCAGAAAAACAACTTTGTGACTTCTGTTCAGGGAATTAAATGGCCATACTACAGCCCTGACCATTTTGTTCTCAGAACCACTGTAATCAGTGTAGAAAACCTTAGCATGCTGTGATGCGCTCACTCCAGGAGATTTCAGTTTTTTGGATCTTGTTCATTTACTTTCATGTGTTATGCTTTATGGGAAACCCCTAATGTCTACTGGTGGGTGGGGAAAAACAACTTCAACACAGTGTGAGGGTTATCCCTCCAGAACAAGCAACAAAGCATTTGCATTTTAGGGGGAAAAAATGATGGGTCTTTCCATTTATAAAGGTGTTTCACTCCCATTAGTCCACCAGCAGGAGATAAGAGCTGATGACCCTATGATCCCCTTCTCATTTAATGCCATAATGTAAATGCTGCCTTTCTCTTCCAGAACTTCTCATTCTTGCTGAGTTCTTGTCATGGTTTAACCCCAGTTCTCTACCCATTTCTTCTTTCATGTGTCTTTTATGTAGGAGCTATGTGTTTATGGCACTAGGGTTTTGACTTTGCTCACCTTGAAGTAAGGAATTCTTTCTCCAGAAATTGGTAGAAGCCTGGTAGGGAATGTGTTATTTGTGTGTTGGTTGGGTTTCTGGTATATTGTGGTTTTTTTGTTTTGTTTTGTTTTTTTTCCTCTGGCAGAAGAAGTGTTAGTTCAAAATGGGTTGAGCTCAAAGTAACTATGAAGTAGCTGGATGCTGGAAAGTACAGTGGAATTTTTTAGGAGACCAACTTGCAATGGACACTTGATAGAACTGAAGTCAGAAGGGACCGAGGATAAACAGCTGTCTGGAATTCAGCTGGTGGGACCCTCATTCCCCTTCAGGTATTTTCTGCTGGGGTACAGGGTGAAAGGAGCTAGAATAATCATCAGGTTCCTGTAGGGAAGTGAGGTTGTGAAGAGTGGAGTGCTCCTGGCTTATTTCATGAGAGCCCTCTTCTTCCTCACACTGGACCCACTTAATTAGTCTTATTAAGTTATTACAGTTTTGCTGGGTTATTTAAATCCATCCGTAAATTCATCACCTCTCCTTGATGTGATGTGATTAATGTTTTATTTTTTAGTGAGAGCATTTGCTAAAGGGTTTTTGTTTGTGTGTCCCCCAGTTTATTGGGAGGCAGAGAAAAGGAATAAAAAAGAAAGCTACATGCAATTCTTCACTTAGAAACTGCTTTTTGAGATTTGCATTCATAATTATCCTGGAATCATGGATGTACTCCAGGGCAGATTAGCATCTGCTAGTGAGAGTTTAGGAGAATTAACCCTGTCATGATTGATTATAGAACGGTCTCTCAAATTCAATCAAATTCGACCGACAATTTTTTTGCTTGTTGTTGGAGCAGTGATTTTTAAGCATGGATTGAGAGCCAGCAATGCCTGGCTTCTAATCCAGGTTGTCACGCTGTCCAGGCTTGACCTATTGCTCCTTCCTGTTGTACTCCTTTTCTCCTCTTTGGCATAGGAATGACACTACTTACCTTTCCTGACATGTGGTGCTATGGTCAATTAAGTTTTGTCACCCCTCTGAAATCTTTTGCTGAAAGCATTTGGGGAATCAAAACTGCTGTTTTTCAGTCTTGCATGTACAAAGTGTTTTTCCTGTTTAAAAACAGTATGTTGTAATCAGCATTTCACTGAGCATTTCTTTCATGTTTTAGACTGACTCAAAAAGCTCAGATCCTTGGTTTCAATATTCTGACTGGATATTATGTTAGGCTTTGAGATCTACTAAAAAGGTAACTTCAAATGTAATTTATTTTGCTGAACGCAATAGGAGAAAGGCTATGGTACTACGTGCTCTGCGTATTTTAAAAGAATACATTGCACAGCTAAAAAGGAGTATTTGTCCCAGTTAAGTTAAATTAAGGGCTAATGAGAGCAGTGCTGTGTCAGTTAGCTTGCAATTTACTACTGCTACATCCTCCTTTTATATTTTGTTACAAATACTTTTATACTTGAACAATTTCAGCTCTTCTCCAGCTTTAAAACAGGTCCATTCTTCCACTGGAGGATGTTTCATTATTTGCAATTGTACCCTGATTATTACAGGGTGTCTGTTCATCATTCAGGACTTAAAAAGGTTTCTCTGTTCTGCCATCCATGTGCTGTAGCCCACCGCCAGAAGGGTCAGTCCTTGATGCTGTGGAAGTGGGAGCTATCTTTTTGGATTTATTGTAGGTACTTTAGGGGAAGGGTGACAAATAGTTGTTGCATGCAAATGCATGAGCAAAGTAGGCGCTAGAGGAGTGAGTGGGGGAATAGCAAGCTGGGGTGAATAATTCACTGAGCAATTAAGAGAATCTGTGAGGGTTGAAAGATGAGTCAACACTGTGTGCTGTTTTCCCCAGCCTTTGAAAGGAGCACCTGTGAGCCCTGGCGCCAATCCTGACCAGGTCATGTTTGTCCGGCTGCTACACCATCCATCTTGCAGTTATTTAATCCAGTTTAGAAAAAGGAAGTGAAATGTTTTAGCTGGTTTCCTAAGGAAATGAGGCTTAAGCAGTCATTCCACATGCCAAATTTGACAGAATTTTGTGGAAGTCAGCATCTGGGATCAGAAGAGAGACTAATTTAATGTCGACGCTAGGAAAAATCAAGGCAGTGGTCATCAGGATGGTTAGTATGAGGAGGGCTGGACTGGTCACAAGAAGTACTGTTCCTTGCCAAGCCAGTCAGAAAGCCCAAAATTTTAGGCAGATGTCATGGAAGGAAAGCTGAGAGTATTGAAAGGAAAAACAGGAGGGAGGGAGCTGGGATTATGACAATCACAGGAAGGATGGGGTGAGGCAGTGAACCGTAAGGTTAGGCTAGGAGATATAGAAAAGGTCTAAAGGTATTGTGGTGGGGATGACATAGAAGACCTGAGACAGAAATCCATAGAAAACAGATTTTCTGCAGTTCCTTAATTCTGAAACAATGTGCTTTTCTGTCCTCAGACAGCATGAAAGAACAGGTGAATCAATATTAGGCAATAATGTTCCTGCATTTATAGGGCAACTGAGAGGAAGGATTTCTTCTCAGTGATGCTAACGCCAGTTACTAGCAGGGGCGGAGGTTCAAGGTGCTTGAGGTCAGTTTCCAAGTTAGTGCGACATCTGATGCAAACATCCTCTCCATACCTGGAAAACTTAATCTCAATCTGCAGTTTCAGATCTGTCTATCTTAATTGTGCACCTGATCCCTTTTCTCCAAAGCGCTGTCTGCTGCAGTACCAGCATGATGTACGCATCATGGCATTTCAGAAAGAAGAAGAATTTGGCATGAGGCAGTGAGAGGAAAAAAAAAAGGAATGCGCGGGACTATGTGCATGTCATGTGCGATGAAATACGCTGCCCTGGTAATAGAGATGGTTTAAAGGAGAAGTTGAGAAGTCAGGGCTTCAAGTAGCAGAAATAGTCATCGTGAGATAGGTGAAGGAAAGATGAGTGTTTCTTGGATGGAGAGGGAGCAAGAGAGAGAATACTGGCAGTGAAGAAAGGCCTGAATGGGTAATTGAAATGCGCTGCCGAGCACAGAGAACCAGCCAGGGAGCGAGCCTGAGCTTTCCGTTGTTCTGTTTTCTTGTGGGGTGACAGGAACAAATCTATTCAAGTCAGAGAACACGTTTAAGTGCCTTTTGAATATTTTCTGTTAATGACTCTTCTGGCAGTCCCTCAAAATCCATAAGCTTGTTGGTTTAAGGAGCTTTTTTTATTAACACACTCTTCTTAATCACTTTCTGTTGTTCTCCTTCATGGCGGGGGGGGGGGGGGGGGGAAAAAAAAAAAAAAGGCGTGAATAAAAAAACCCTTGGTCTTTCTAAGGGGAAGAGGATTTTCCATCTACAGGTGATATATTAATTTGAAATATGAACTCTCAGCTATATGGTGATACTGAACACCTTGATAGGACCAGACCACTATGCACATTCCTACTGTTACAGAAAAAAGAGAATTCTTCCTTTCAGCTTTGTGTGTTTGAAACAGCGCTTTAAGCAGTTCACCAAAAAAGCAAGACAGCTTTTAAAAAAGGAATATATTGTTGAATAAAGGAGAATTAATAAACTAGAGGTGAAGTCCATGTGCAACCTATTAAATTATCCATGATTTAGACTGTGTTCTCAAGTTTTACACACCAAAATGTCTAACCTTAGACATGCAATGTAATCAGCAGGTCCCCAAACGTGTAATAATGTTCTTCATAGGGTTCTTCTTCTTGTTTGCACAGCTGCCAGATGGTGTATGCCATATCCCATTTCACCACATTATTATTATTTCTGTCTAAAGGTTGCTGAGTGCTACAAGCCGGATGGGATATTTCACACTCGAAGTTCATCTGTGAGTTTGATCCGTATATTAACAAAGACTGAATCTTTGCAAAGTCCCAGGCTGTGCAAATTCGTTTATGAAAAGTTTAAGTTCTTTGGGACAGATGGTCTTAATGCCTGTCCGTAAAACTCCTAATAAGCTTAGCCCAGTGCCTACCTTTCTCATCCTCATGGTCATCCTAACAAACGCCTTCTAATCAAGTTTCTTCTTTTCGCAGAAAAATACACTGTGGTCATAGGCATTTTAAACTTGGTCTTGACCCTTCCATATCTTAATACTATCCACTTTCTCCCTCACCTCTGAATTCCTTAAATGACTTCTCCATGACTGCTGTCTGCAGCTCTTGCCCTTCAGATTCATCTCATATTGTGTCCAAACTGAATCCTTTCACTGAAACTGCCCTGCCTGCCACCGCTGCACGTTTCTTCAGTGCATATTTTAGGGTGATCCCTTCATCTTGTCTCCATCTATTCTTGCCCCCCCTGCAGCTAGAGATCACCTTTCAGCAACTAAGACCCATTGCTTGCATGTAATCTTTGACATAACCCCAATTCTTGACTACACAGAAATGGTGGCTAAATCTTGCTCCCAGGAACACACGTCCAAGCAGTCATATCTTGCCATCTTTTCTTTGGTCTTGATTGCTGCCACTGTACTTGGCTTATTTGAAAGGCTGTTGCTAAAATAATCCTGCTAATGTGTCACACTGGTTACATTAACTCCCTTTCTTCTTCATATCAGTGGTTCTCCTTTCATCTCCTTGGATGATTTCAGCCTCTGGCATGTACATGTTTTCTAAAATAAGTCTTTTTTCATGGCCTATGTGTGTGGAGACATACGCAATAGTAAATGTTCACTGGATCAGAGGCTTGATCCATGAGGAGCTAAGCGTACAGTCCAGTTTTCCCAGGAACAGGGAGAGAATGAATGAGTTGTGCTGTGGAAATTAGCATATAGATGTTGCTACCTTCTGTTCCTGTCTACGTTGTAGCTGCTCTGTATGATCTTAGGGAATTCATTTTACATCTCTGTGCTTGGTTGTTCCCCTGCATAACTGAGTGAACTGTAATTGGCAATGCTGTGGAGCTAAGATCAATTGTGCACTATGAGCTGCTTCCACAGTACAGTCATACGCATGACAGAAAATCCTAAAAGAAGGAACGAGCAATGTTTACAGCTTTTCACAGATGATTTTCACAGTCTTTCCCTGGTGTGTGTGTCTGTGTGTTTGCTTTAACAGTCAAAAGCATTCTTGGCAAAGATAATCTCTGAGTGAAGAGAATACCCCAGCTGTTTATCTATTATGGCTTTTGTCACCAGGGAGTCAAAAGTTGGACTCCACAATAAAGCAATCAGTTGCACTGAATTTGGCCAGCTCTAATGGGAAAGGAAGACAGCAGCTATTTAAAATATCTATTCAGTAGATTAAAAAAAAAATTATAAAGTACACATCTTATTTTTGCAGGATCAATGTTGTTGTTTGTCCAACACCTGAAGAAAGCAACTCTTTGAAAGAGTTAGGAAATAGAAAATAACAAGATATTTTAACCTGAGCCACCATTTTTCCAGTAAGTAAAGAAAAAAGAGGCAAAAAGTGGACTTGGTATTGGAATGGTCTGAGGCTCATCTGTCAGCACGTAAAGCTGATTTCACCCATCTTCAATTTTTTGTACAGATAGATGTCACAGCCACTATTAAGCTAAGAGCATCTTACTTCATCTGATTGTTGTCATTAGATTTCAATAATTCTCCAAAGACGGGTATCTCCTTTGCATGCCATAGGACAAAAAAGCACATGATTCCTTGCAATATAAGTGGTAATTCTTTTTAACGGCTTGTATACTGACAATGAAATGGGACCACTGTTTAGTATACCTTATTTGTAGTTTGAAAATTTAGGCTCATTTTTCATCTGGTGTCAATTCTATTCATTTCAAAGTCATTCCAATAATTGTCATGGGATTAGTCTTTAACTTCGCATGTTGCATCCTCTTTTGTGTTTATACAAGTGACAGGATTGTACAGTCTGAGCCTCCTAATATGAGGTAGAATTTAATAATCAGAACTGTCGACTTTCCCACCTTCCCAGTACTTTCAATAAATACTTATCCCCAAATTTCTAGATAACTGGGCCAAATTATTTAAACATAGTGCCTTAATCTGATCCATAATTAACTCCCAAAAAAACTTAATTAAAATTTTCAGGACAATAAGTGGCTCTGCGTCAATGCAGAAACTTCTGTTGGCAATGTGGTTGTTTCATTAGCCATCTATGTGCAGATGTGTGCGTTCAGCTTCAGGCACTTTGATAGTTGTAGCCATCCTGGGCAAGGCTAGGGGACAATTTAATGTGTACAATAGAAGATGTCATTAAATAGTGCAGAAAATCCTGAAAGAAGCGGGGATGAAAAACCTCTTCAATTTCATTTATTTATTACTTGTTTGTATGCAATGCCAAATTTTATTACTTGTAATGCCAAATCTTCTCATGAAATTACCACTGCAGTTGTTCAAATTGCCAAGTGGTAATGAGAGTTCGAGACCAGGTGGAACTCAAGGAGATAGATCGCTCTGCATTTAGGGTTAAGGTTGAGGTTTAGCCACAGGATAAGTTGAAAGACTAACTTCTTCCCACCGTTTCCCTCCTGGTTTTCTTCATTTTGAATCATACAGTCATAGAACCAAAGATATGTTTAGGTTGGTGTACTGGGCGTAGATGCCAAGGTGCTGGCAGCTGGGGGGGGCTGCAGGGCTGCCCTGTGCCAGAGACAGCTGGCTTTGATGGACCCACTACAGGACATGGCTGAGCCCATCAGCCACGTGTGTAGCGCGTCTGTGAAAATTTATGTAAGAAAGTAAAAATGCTGCCAAGGATTGGGGGGAGCAGTGGGGAGTTTCTGAAATCACCAAAGTTGGAGAAGGATGTGCTCCAGGTGCTGGAGCAGAGATTCCCCTGCAGTCCGTGGAGAGGACCACACTGGAGCAGGAGGCTGCAGCCTGTGGAGGACTCTATGCTGGAGCAGATTTATATGCCCTGAGGGAACCGTGGCCCGTGGAGAGCCCACACCAGAGGAAGTTTTATTCCTGAAGGACTGCAGCCCGTGGAGAGGAACCACGCTGTCCTGTTGAGCAGGGGGAGTGAGAGAGTGACTGGGTGGGAGGCTGGCAGCCAGCCACAGTCAGCCCATCACAGCTGGAAAAGACAGGCTGGTTCTGCTTTGCCCTTTGTCCTTCAGTATTACCAAACTGTTGTGTTGTACAAGTAGGAGAAACCAAATAGATAAATATAAATAATGATTGAGCTACTCAAGTCTGCTGTGCTGTGAATTTAAACTAAAATAAAACTTGACCTCTGGATTATGCCAAAAAAGCACAGATTAAAAGTACAAATTATCCCCAAGTACCATTTAGGCTTATCTTGTACAGCATTAGCACTGAAATGCACAGTGAAAACAGGCACAAATTGATTCATATTGTGTTTTATTTTCCTCCAGTCAATAAGACTTGTATTCATTAAAGAAATATTACATTAGCTTTCAACTATTTTACAACAAGCCTATTTCTTCTGGGTCAGGATCCAAGCTTTAATTCAAGATCAGAAGTAAAGAAGTTATATGTTGACGGATCTTTAAAAGGAATATCCACCTGAGCCCTGTTCAAGACAAAATTCATAGACGTAAGAGTATTATTGATCATTTTTGCATCACAGAAAGAACTTGGAGCCCTGGATGGACCCTTGCAAAAAAACGTGTGCAGGGTATGGGTGTGAGGCCTGGCATACCATCTGTCTGGCTGTTTTTTCTTACTTGCAGTTGAATTGTAACTCCTAGTTTGAACGTTTGTAGTTAAAGCTCTCTACAAATAGTAACCGAATTTGCAATTACTTCTTTGTGCTTGTATATTTTCCAGTTAATGTTTGTTTCTGTCAGAAAAATGCTCTCTCAATGAATCAAGGTGCTCTATTGGAATGTGGAGCTCCTGAGAATGTGTGCTGATAGCTGCTCTGGAGGAGGGAACCTATAAGCAAAATTTCATGGGTATTTTAGGAGGAGCGTCAGAAGTGGTATCCCCAGGCAGTGGGAAAGGGCAAGGGTTGCGACAGGACAAGGGGGAATGGCTTTAAACTAAAGGGGCGTAGATGTAGACTAGATATAAGGAAGAAATTTTTTACACTGAGGGTGGTGAAACACTCCACAGGTTGCCCAGAGAGGTGGTGGATGCCCCATCCCTGGAAACATTCAAGGTCAGGTTGGACGGGGCTCTGAGCAACCTGATCTAGTTGAAGATGTCCCTGCTCATTGCAGGGGGGGTTGGACTAGGTGACCTTTAAAGGTCCCTTTCAACCCAAACTATTCTATGATTCTATGATTATGCAGCCATCTTGTCTCATAACTTTCATGATAATGTGAAATGCCACAGGAACAGGGTGTAGACCCACAGAGCACTAATTCAGAGAGAGGAGGACTTCTGCTTTCACTCCATAGTGCCTTATTTTTGAATTCATTGACTTTTTTTCTTAGCAGATTTAACAATACTGCAATACTTAGCAGTATCATAATAGTTTTTTTAGTATTGTGAAAGATTTAAATGATTGCTCATCATTAAAATAAAAACAACTATTCTTTACCATGGAAGTTTCCCTGAAAGTGATGGGAAAGATGGCAGATGACCTTAACCTGTACATGTGTTTGTATGGTTATCGCATTACCTGTAAGGATGGAGTATTGAAGTTTTTTTTCCTAATTGAAACTATTATTTATCTCAATTCTTCCTGGATAAAAATTGTTAATATAACATTGGCTATTCACTTACATGCTAAGGTTGGGAGAAAGCATTAGTCTGTTTTTGTTTTTTTTCTTTAAAGAGAAGATATTTCTTCAGAAATGCAAATTCTTGCAAGAGTTGTGGCCTGTGATTTTCACAGTTCTCTGCTCAAACTTCATTAATTTGTAGTCAGAAGAAAGTGCGTCAGAATAACTTTTTCAGCTATTACCATCAGACAGCACTACAGCTTGATGGAGAGATGCAGAAGGTAGCACTGATGCGAGAATATTTTTTGTACAAGAAGAGATAACTCTAGTTCTTTGTGATATGAACATTTGCTTAAATTATTGCAATATACCATATAATGTCCTGAAGAGCTCAGAAAGTTCCCTCTGAGGCTGCTTGTGAAAGGAGCTGTGTATGCCTTCAAGGTACTGAATGAAGGTAATGGAGAGAAGAAAAAAAATCAGATAAAGCTGTTTCATAAAGCGCTTCACTTATGAAGATTATACATTCTTCATTGTAATGATACAGGATATTCGGCTGCAGTCTTCCTACCATATATTCACGCAATAAACACCTTTAAATTTGAGAAACAAGAAAAAATGGTTTTAGAGATTCTTCTAATAGCAGGTTTTTATTAACAAATCTGCTATTCCTGACCAGTCTCTTTCAAATACAGGTTCAAGGGTAACTTGCATGAATTGAGTTTACAGGTATATCAAAACAAAAGCTCTCTTTCCATCATTAATAGGTTGGTTTTGTGATTTTGAACTAGTCTGCCCTGCTGAAACTAAGCTTGGAACTCTTCTTTCACTTTCTGGGAGCACTCAAAATGTCAATAAATCTCAACAATCTGAAACAAAGTAAAAAATTAATGTATTTTAATGACTAAGTGACAGAAATACAATTTATCACTCTTTCGATGGAATCTAATGTTTGTGACTGCAAATGAACTTCAGACAGAGAACTTGCTCTACTTAAAAACTACGCAATTCACATAGCCAGTGCGTATCTTTTTAAGGAAAAAAAAAAAAAAAGAAAGAAAATCTAACTATTCAGAGGAAGATACATTTACTTTGAAACATTATTTAACAGTTGAAAAATCTGATCTATTTTTTTTAATATGATTTCATCATCAGAAATGTTTCTAACTGGTATAGTAAGTGAGAATAGTTCAGTCTGTGTGCATAAGTGTGGCTTTACAACATGTGGTTATCGAGAATTATTATAGTGGAATACAGTACTAAGCCTTGAGGATAAGCACTGGAGAAAATGGTAAAAAGCAAACAAGACAAAAAGCAGAAAAAGTCCTTAATTTTTCATTTGGCATTTAGATATCAAAGACACAAGTGCTTTTGCTGCACCTTGAATGTTACAGAGAAAAGGAACAGAGCTCTAGCCTGTTTTGCTGGACAACAAGGCAATATTCACTGATCAGAAATTACACGTTGTTCGTGCAATAGGTCTGTAATATTTCAGAGAACCATTGCCAATGAGTGTCTGAAAAGAATTAATTCCTGAAGGTAGAGTACTCAATCTCAGCTGTGAAAAGCAACGACAACACTGTACTTCTGTTCTCTGCTTCTGGGCACAGTTTGGTTTGGGATCCTTGTTTCCCGCCTCTTTTCCCACATTTTAAAGCACTGCTTATAAGAACAAAGTACATTTAGTTACATTTTATTTTTCTTCTTTCTCTTTTCTCTCTTCTCTCTTCTTTCTTCTTTTTTCTAAAAGGTGTAATGCTTTCTACTCACTCTGTAATTTAAATAGCCGTTTTCCAGCCTGGCTGAAGAATGTCTGAAACAGTTCAAGGGGGGATGTAAGTATGTATTTCTGTCCATATTAATATGTTTTTGAAAATATGAGTCCTGGCATCTTACTAGGCAAAGCTTCTATCTCCCAATTGTGAAATTCTGAGAGCTTGTTTGTTGCATTACCTGCTCTGCCTGTTATGGCAATGATACATTTCCCTTTTCAGAGATTTTAGTTTGTGAGCACTGCTTCTTCAGTGAGCATTGCTTTCCCCTTTTCCTTTTCCCCTTTTCCTTTTCCCCTTACCTCTACCATAAAAAAAAACCCTAAAAAAACCTGGCTATGCACAACACAGTTAACATTTTGTAAAACAGTCTCTTAAACAGATAGTCTGCCAAAAGAGAGAGGAGAAACTGCACTGCAATTCCCTTACCACATGGTACACGTATAATGGTAGTCAATGACCGGTTTCTTGGTTATCATTTTTAACTGTTGTTTTCTCCAACAGTGTTATGCAGTCTTGGTAGCAAAAAGGAGGAAAATTCTGGTTAGACTGAAGATGAATTGTCTGAAACAAATAACCTCTCCCTTTTAAATGAATATGAAGTCTGTAAATTTACTGCTCTTCTAAAACTTGAAAACTGATTATTTGATGAGAATACAGGGCATAAGTGCTTAATTCACCTACTGATTCTTCACCGACCTTTTGACTTTCTTACTGCTGGGGGACACAAATTCTGTGATCCTGTCTTCATGCTGTTTCTTTTTGTCATTATCCATGATTCATCTTCCCTGTGACTTGTCAAACGAGTTATTTTTAATCCTTTGCTGGGCCTCCCTAAAGGCATTATATCATATCTCTTGACACTGCACATGATCTCTCAGTCCTTATTGTCCTACCCTATTGAGATTCCTTGTGTTTATTTCCTACCCCTGACATGGTTCCAACTGTTATTCCTCTTTTTTAATAAATCTGCAAATTTGGACAACCTACAGCCACTTTCATTTTTCCAAACAGTTTGTATGAACCCGTTAAACAGAATCAGTCACAGCAACAAATCCTTCAGGGCCCCAGTTGTTATCTTCTCATTTGCAGTAGATTGTTCTGGGACACAATTTTATGGCAAAATATAGTTTAGCTGGTTTACTTTAACCTCTCACTTCATTAGCTGGAGTAATATCTGGAAAAGGTTGCAACTCTTCTCACTATTTGGATTAACCATTTCTGCACTTTTTAAATGCAGATTGTGCTTAGAACCAAAATACAGCTGTTGTGCTGTGTTAGGTTTTTCGAATTATTTATTAACTATATTAAAATGGGGTATCTTGTAGAGGGGGGTCCTTACCCCTTATAATAACTCTGTGTTTACTCAAGAAATATAGTATTTGCAAGGCTTTTTTCTTCTCAGAACACCTTTGCACACTGGTGTGAGTATTGATTTCAACTTGCAATATTTAAGTGAAAGGAGACTCAAACCTGTTTGCATTTGTCCCAGAAATGAAGTGAAGCTGGAATTAAGCTTAAGTCTTTTTTTTTTTCCTTGATAATGTAATAGTTAAACTCTTGCTGCTAAAAATTACAAGAATTTTGGCAATTCTACTAAAAGTAATCTTCATAAACCTCAGGAATTTAGAATATAATCTCATCTTTAAAGGAACCGAACTACTTTCAAACAGGAAAAGCACAGTTTAAACATCCAGCTGTTGTAATTCTGCCACGTCATGACTCTTCAGTCCTACTTCCATGTAAATTACTGTTTTCAGGATGTAGAAAATTATATACGGGTGGTAGAGTTGCTGACATTCTTGCATGGGTTTCAGAAATCACTTTCAGTGACACTTAGGATCTGCTTAACTCACTTGGAAAACAGAAAATGGAACTAAAAAATAAAAGCTACTTTGGTGCTTCTAGAGTCTCTACTCAGAAATTATATCTTTGTTTATTAATATTGTATTTGATTTACAAAATCTAAATATATAGTAGTAAATGACTGATTTCAATAGGAATTAGTGTTCAGACAACTGTGAAATGTATATGCAGTCCAGTGGAAGTTGTATGGCTGTGAAGAAAGTAATATTTTCCAAGTAGGCATATAGAATTACTTTGAATATGTTTGGGTGTGGGGCTGAACCAGAGAGCGTTTAACTGGCATGCTAATATTTTTGTTGTTTTTCATTATTTTTCCTTGCAATCTCTACAAGACTAGATGAAGATTATAAGTATGTTACAAAGTTGTGTGGTTTTTTTTTTTCAATTCCAAGAATGTGAATTAAAACTCTCTTCACTGTGGGATAACTGTGAAACGTAAACTCAGGAAAAATCATGCTGAAGATGAGACAACGACATTAGTTTTGAAATGCCATGGGTTATTCAGAGTTACAAGAAGCCATTTCTTTAAGATGTACATAAACTGGGTCTTTGATTTCTCATTTCACCTAACATGGACGACACTGGACATTATCCATGCCTGATACTCTGTAGTGCCTGACAGTTCTCTTTTGACTACAAACTGTTCCCCAGAGGCTAAAAAAAGCCTGAGACTAAATTGCTTCTCTTGCCGAGGACTAGGTGGATGCTAGCCACTGAGAGGGGCAGTTCAGAAACCTGGGGGGGCTGTGTGACCTGATATCCAATC
Organism: Pygoscelis adeliae; assembly: GCF_000699105.1. Taxonomy (NCBI): domain Eukaryota; kingdom Metazoa; phylum Chordata; class Aves; order Sphenisciformes; family Spheniscidae; genus Pygoscelis; species Pygoscelis adeliae. The sequence continues at coordinate 1,564,330 of NW_008824791.1, forward strand.
CAAGGGCTCAGTCTCAGCCCTGATAGCCTCCTGTCAGGTCTCCTCGACTGGAGATGGTCAATTGGTTATCAAACTGCCAAAACCTCCACCTCCTGTGTACTCCTGTCCAAGAGTAAATGTTCAGTCTAAAAAGTAGGGCTAATATCTTATTTTTCTAGGTTGATTTGAAATACCAAACGGTTAGCACTCAAGCTTTGGCAAACACATCAGATTCAACGCAGATCTGACTGCTTTTGTATGAGGAAGGGTTTGTCTAAGGAAAGCTTGTTTCACTGTTGTGGGTGGCAAAACTTTTTGTGTCATTGAACTCAAAACTCAGGTCCTTGAGTTTCTTTTGTGTTCACCTAATATCCTATACATTTCTCTAGCTCATCCAGTTAGTGGCTTATTTGAATATCCAGCCCATTACATACACTGAAACAAATTATTTTATTTTGTAAAACTAATGATATGTCCTGAAAAGACGACAAATTATGTTTTCAAAACACCCATGAATTTAAAAAAAAAAAAAATCAGCAGTGATATTGGCAAGTGTCATGAGCAGCAGGGACGGGTAGGTTAGGGTTTTTTTTGGTTGTTGATTCCAGCCTGCTGTGTGGACTGTTTCTGCAGTCTTTGGCCATTACAAGAATGGGAGGTGAGAGGCGATGCAGGAAAGGAAAGACCAGACATTTATGTGCATGGATGCATTTACCCCTCTCTCCAAATCAATTGAGTTAGAAGAAAAGGAATGTGAAAGACTGATGATTAAATACTTCCCAAACTAGTGAAAATGCTCACGTAAACTTGTCAGAAGTAGCTGAACAAATTAATGAAAGGATTTCCAGCCACCAGCCAACCAATAGGCAGTAGTAAGTTTCTTTCCTATTAGCAAGAGGCTTCTGGGCAGAACATGGTCTTAATTTTTTGGAGTGTTTCTCAATCATATGAATTTATGGATGAGTACATCTTACTGTTTCTGGTTCACATGCCCAGCCAGTAGTGGATTATGAGTCTTAGAACTTGGTAAATAGTCAGCTGGCCTTATCTGCTCCTTTCCTGCACTCTTTTGGAAAGCTTGTTTTATTTTATTCGGCACCTTTCCTAGTTTAGAGCTGATAAATACTCAACATTGAAATCATATAAACAATGTTGATGTTTTTAAGGTTTTTCAGAACTAAAATGCCTGATCTGATCTTGTTTCACTTTTTCAGAAAATAAACAGGATGCAATAGATTTTTATTTTCTTCTGTTCCGAAACTTTGTCAGATTAGCTGCAAAATAACTTTTGTTTGACAATGTTGTACAAATACTTTTTTCTTGAATGGTGGTGATACAAAAAGATTTAAAACCAAAGGCTTTGAAGTATTGTCCAATTGTTTCAGTATATACTGCATTAAGAAATGTTTTAACTTATGTAGCTTTGAAGGGTGTCTTAATATTAAGCAAAAGCTGGTGTGCTTCTGCACCACATGGAAATGAGGAAATATTCAAAAACACTTTTCCTTTCTGATAGTCTTTTATTGGGTGATACTGAGTGACCACTTCAAAGACGAAACCCCTGTATTTGTGTGTTTGCATAGATCTTAGCTCTAGCCTAACTGGGGTCTAAGAAACTGATGTAGTATAAAATGACTGCTGAAGTTTTTGAGAAAAAGAGCACTGTTTTAAATCACACTTTTGTGAAATTGGAATCTCAATCCCTTATTGTGAGAAATTATGGATTATATGGGTTGCTTTTTATAAAATTGAGGGGAAGGTTATTTCAGAAAATAGTATCAGAAAAAAGCAGGCAAAAAAATTCAGAAAAAGGAAGAACAAAATGTATCTTGATATCATTCATTTTATTGAATTTGGTAGCAGAAAGGCAAAAAAAAGAGAAAGAAAACTAGATGTGAAATGTAAAGAAAAAGAAAAAAAGACTTCAATAAGTCTTTGAAAGGTCTGTGAGTTTTCAGGTTAAAAAGAAAATCTTTAAAATATCCTTTGAGTTAAAACACATTGGCTGATCCTACTAGCATCAGTAGTTGTATTAAGACTATCCATTTTCAAATCCACTAGTAGTTCATTAGGTTTCCTGCTGGTGTAGTGCAGTGGTTATGTTGCACTGTATTGAAATACCTGCAATATTCCCTTCCAGCAGTTCACATTTATTCCTGCATTTGCAAGGGTAGGTGCAGTTCCAGGATGGGAACTGACTGGGTCTTTAGCCTATATAAAGAACTTCAGAGGAAAATCACTGAGTAGGAACTATCCTTTTAATTTAATCACTTTTTGCAACTAGAGGACTCTGGAAGAGGAGCCTGAGAATAAAAGTAGCAAATAAGACTATGACAAAAGCCTTTAGATATTCATCTGCCTTTCAATCAGTATGTGCTCTGTGGTCATTGTTTTCTTACCTTAAGATACCTTTAATCTCTGTGAATTTTTATTTCCGCCCTTATGAAAATGGAACAAAAGGTTGAAGGTTTTAAGTAATATTTTGAAGTATTGTTTTAATAGAATCATTCTATTAAAACAATAGATGATGAAAAGAGAAGAGGGGTTTTTGAGTAAGCAATTGTAATATGATGAAATTTCATATAATTGGTCAATAATAAGTGAAAAGTTCACCTTTTAAAGCTTTCTGATGTTTTCTAGTAGTATCTGTACTCAAAAGAAAAATAAAACTATTAGAGGGTTTTTATAGTGTAGAATAATAGGTATTCTCATGATAGGAAAAAATATTGTATAACGAACAGGACAAGAGCAGGAACAAAAGTACTATTGTGCTTAAAACTGTTAGATGAAGTTTAAAAGAAGACATAGTATTCCTAGATTATAAGTATTCAATAACGACAAAGAATACGTTCTGCATATGGATACATATATTTAATATAAATAATTTATTTTTCTCCTCCACTTCTCAAAGATTATTCTTTAAAAAATTGTGCAACCTTTATTTAATTCTCTGGAGCGTTTGACAGCATTTTCTGTTTTTGTTTCCTTTTTTTCCCCAGAAGTGCTTCTGAAATTTAGCTCTAATGGAGATTTTCTTGTTGATTCGATATAATTTCAATGTAAAAATACTTATGCAGCATGGTAGACAGTGCCATATGATCCAGATTTACTCAATCTCATTAATCTCACATGAAAGCCAGAGATCTTTTCATACACAGATGAAAATGGCAGGCAATATAAAATAGTAGAGTAGTCTTACCAGAAATAGAGGCTTTTGCATGGTATTTGGTTCCTCCATGCCCATTTTCTCATCCTTTTCCAAATATCCATAGGACACTCGTGCAGCAGCTGAACACTGGACTTGTGAACTTCAGTGGAATCAGACTTTGTGGAAGTACATAGAAACCGGTGGAAAAATAAGCCAAAGGGAAACTTCTGTTCGATTTGCTGGATATTTATTGTGTATGATTTTTATTTTACCACGGGGCTTTCCTGTTCATTAGAAGACAGTCTGGAGCTAGAAAAACGTTTTGAAATTGAGCTGGCCAATCTGGTTGAAGGGCCCAGGTTTGCTTTTCCTCATCTATGTAGATCTGACACCACAACAGCCCTGGGTGCTTTCAAAGAGAGAGGGGGGCTATTGCCAAAAGAGGTCCAGCACATACATCCCCACTATGCTCCTGACTGGCTTGTCAGGGAAAATAAGACACAAAAATGTCTAGCAGAGTGGGGCTTCACAGAAGAGAGGAATGGATTGCAACATTAGGGGAATATCTTCAGAAATACGGGGCTCCTCCCGTGCCAGCCCATGGGTGCTATCAGAAATGTCGACTCCACCATGGTAGGGTGGGAATGCAATATGAGATCTGTGCTCTCTGCCTGGGGCCATGAGGGACGTCTGAAGAAATCTGTCTCCCCAAGCACTGCTGGATTTTATTCACTTGTAATCTCTTTCCTGGCTTCTAGGCTGACATCAGTTACACCTCCTGGCTGGGCTGTCCTTCCTTCACGCAGAAAAGGAGGATGAGAGTGCCTTTGCCAGTATTACACGTTTTGGGTGCTCTTCTGCCAGGTGGGCACTGTACTTAGAGAGCTATTTTGGCTTCCAGCTCTTTTCCAGTTTGTAACTCTACTTATTTCAAATGCTGGATTTCCTGCACGACAGACCTATCACTCTGTCCAAAGTTACTCACTCAACTTGTCTGAAACGCACACTGTCTCCCTCTTCACCATCCTTTGAAGTATACCCTTTTAATGTGAATGGGCTGCTTCTAGGGGGAGACTTAATTGCCTTTCTATTTTCGTTCCTTTTTTCTGAAAAAGGGATAGCTATCCTTTTGATTTTGCTGCCTTTGGATGCTTCAAGCAGCTGTGAGTAAGAACATTTGAAATGATGTACTGACAATTCAGATGGATCACTGACAGCCTTTCATGGATACTAATGCCAAGCTGTGGTTTTACATAGTGGCCGTCATCAAGTTGCTTTGTAAAAACTGCATTGTTGTGTGAGGTGTTCTCCTAATGTTTCATATTTAAGCAGAAATAAGTATGCATGGAGAAATAACTAAAGAGGATCTGTGTGCACCGAGGTTATGAAAGGTGGGACTGGAGGCGGAGGGGGATGAATTGTCTGTGGAGAACGTCCTGGTGGCACAGAGCCATTTTAGAAGAGCAGCTCCCTGCTCCTTCCTGCTCTACACCCAGAAACACGCAGGTGTCCCCAGGCTGTGTGGTCCCATTGCCCTGGGCAAAACGGGGGGCGACTTTCAGTGTTCAGCGAATAGTGTATGCAATTGGCTGAACTGGTTTCCATCTGTTTCCAAGCTGACTTGATTTTGGCCAGGATAAGGTGTAGCATAATTTTTCCTCTCCCTCATACAGAGAACCCCATGTGCCACCTCCCTGGTCTGTCAGCTTCCTGAGGAGGGGAAGTGGAGAGGGAGGTGCTGATCTCTTCTCCCTGGGATCCAGTGATAGGACACATGGGAATGGTTCAAAGCTGCACCAAGGGAGGTTTAGACGGGGCATTAGGAAGCATTTCTCTACCGAGAAGGTGGTCAAACACTGGTACAGGCTTCCTAGAGAGGTGGTCGATGCCCCAAGCCTGTCAGCGTTTAAGAGGCATTTGGACAGTGCCCTTAACAACATGCTTTAACTTGTGGTCAGCTCTGAGTTGGTCAGGCAGTTGGACTAGATGATCGTTGTAGGTCCCTTCCAACTGAAAATATTCTATTCTGTTCTGTTCTGTTCTATTCTGTTCTGTTCTATTCTATTCTTTGGTCCTGTCTATTGATGGTGGTAAAACTTTCAAGTTGTTTGGTACAGGCAAACCGCTAATGTGAGAAGTTAGTTTTGTTGTTCCTGTGGAAAGTGGCGTCTGAAGATAGCAGCAGTTTTTAAGTAGCAGAAGTAGGAAAACATTTAAAATGCAAAGTGCCTAGGTGGCTTTACACCACCACTTATTTTGCCACTTACAATCTGTTGCATTTCTGCTCTTTGTTCTGCTGGAGTGAATATGTTGGTAGATATCTTCTTATTCACATTATTTGAAGATAGACACATACTGTGGGCTAGTTCACAGTGTCATGTATTAATGTTGGCTATATTTTTATAGACAGGTGTGTTAAATTTTTTTTGTTATGAGAAGCTTGCAAAGTAACAGTAAAACTGAAGTTGTAACATCTGTATAGTTTTGTAGAAAACCTGGAATATCAGCTGCAGTGTTCAACTCAAACTAAGGCTGTTCTGAGAACTGCTCCCTGCGGCAGAAGAGTGGACAGGGTTGACTTCATTATGATGGTTTGTTTGACTGGGTATTGCCAGCAGGTCTCCCCCTATAACACATTATTGTCCAGATAAGATGGGTTGAGATTGAATGCTTTCTTCGTGGGAACAGACATAAAACAATCTCAAGAATTGGAAGAGATCAGAAAACTCTACCTGCTCAAAACCCGACTTTTTCTGGGAGTGGCTTTTGTTATTCCAAGAAGGGCAAACGCGAGGGACAGTGAGCTTGTAGGCAGTCCCAGCAGAGTCTCAAGTCCCCGTGGAGCTTGATTGCCATACTGAGGACTTCAGTCATCACTCTGATGGCAGGCACTGCTCTTGCGTGTGAGTCCTGCAGGCTGAGTCCTGGTACCAGGCTGTCCTGCCCATTGTAGTGGCTTTACTCAGCACTGGAATGTCGAGGGGCATTATATATGCCTACCTACGTATAGGCTCATACTGTTATAAAGGCTCTAAAGATTAGAATGAGGATGCCTTAAAATTGCACATTTTCCACAGTGGACATTTGTGTGGTAAATTTTTAAAAGTCAACAAAATATTTTCCTGTTGTTTGCAATATTTACTCTTTATGTGCTAGGAGGAGATCAGCAGGCTGAAACTCATCTTTCACTCTTGTGTATTCAGTGAATTGGGTTTTATGCTTTTAAAAACTCTTTTTTTCAGGAAAATGGTAACAATAATCTGCTGGTGACTTTCTTAGCTGTATATTGAGGGCCAGTTAAAAACTATGTTCCAGATTAAATATATTACTTCTTACTGGCAAGGAGGTTGTTTTTCTTTTTTCTTTGTAGTTTTTTTTTATAAGGGAAGTCATGTGGTTCTGTAATGACACTTTTTTTGGGTCTTTTATTATAGAGTTCCTTTTCAGTTTTTATGCATGCATGTGTCAGGGAGGATTAGCTGTTTTCTCTTTGTTTTTTGTTGTATTCACTGAGGAGTTTGCATTATTCTCTGAAACTAGCACGTGAAGACTTCTTCCAGAAGGATTCAAACCAAACTTCCATATTTTTTGTACGCAAGTTTATGAATCTTCAAAATCCAAACACTCTTCTTGAAAAGAGCAAAGGTAGCCAACCCAGAACACTGGACTGAGCTCTCCTGACCTTTGTGATATTAAACATAGTGATTTGGATTTTTTTGTTCCAACCCACTTTTTCTAAGAGTGACTCTCTGGGATAAAGAGTGTCTAAATTGGATTGGTTTAAGTCATCTTTCTCAGGCTGTCTCTGTAAGAGGTTTTATGCCTATTTCTTAAATTTACATATCCAAAATGCTCTTTGGAAAGCCCACGTCTTTTTTTTCCATTAGCAAAGCTGAATACAACCTCAGGGCTTCATGCAAAAGATCCTCTTGGGGGACCCAGTCATATCAATGTGGATGCAATGACAGCATTACTTTTTCAGGAGTATTAAGTGTGCTTGTACTCAATAAATGCTAGACTCTTTCAATAGGGGAAACAAAATACTTTACAGAATAGAGAGATACACTGAGGAAATGGTGAGCAAATGTAAGTGGAGCCTTGGGCACATGCCTGCTCTTGAAAAAACGGCACGATAAAAGTCAGAATCAGTCTTCCCTCTAACTGGTCTTTCCTCCCTGCCCCCACCCCCTAAAATTGTAAACGGAGGTGTCGAGGATCAGGTGTTGCCCCGCACATGCACCTTGTGCTACTGGACCCGTGTTGCATCTCCCTGGGTCCCCATGGGCACCTTCTTTGCTGCTGGTGTTGGTAGCGGCTCCCTGTGACCCTTGCTGCTGCCCAGATCCTGTATTTATTTATCTTCAGAGCTTCAGGGTATGGGAAAGTACCCAGTGAAAGGACCCATGCTTGCTTTAAAAGATTCTTTTTTTCTTTTTTCGTTTCCTTTTGGAAAATCCCACTCCATTATAAAATTAAGCTATTATAAGGCACTTGCCTGTTCTACATGACATGCATCTGACAGATGAGAAAGAAATGAATAACGGAGGAGTGGGTTGTAGTTCTTTCTGGTATTAGCTTTATGCAATCACCTTGTCAGCCTCTACCTTTTTTCCTGTTCCTGAAAGCTGATGAACGTGCTGGCCAACATCAACTAAATCTCTCAGGAGCAGTGTGTCCCAAAGGGATGCAGTTCCTGGAAATGGGTGCTGCTCCATGGAGCGTGTCACCACCTGGCAGCACCTCTGTCCCTCATCAGGGCATCTTCCTCCTTGCCCCTGGGGACAGGAGGAGGAGGAGGGAGGAGGATGGGAGCAGGGGCCTTCCTCAGGGAGGATGGGAGAGGGGTTGTGGTGAGCACAGGAAGCAAGAGGGGACTGTTTCAACGGCAGGTCATAGGGAGGGGAAGTCACAGGGCATTTTTTTGTTTGTTTGTTTATACTTACATTTCTCATGGAATAACAATATTCATTTGAATTTTTAATGAAGCTGATTGTACCTCATTTCCATTTAATTTCCATGAACATTCTACAGAATATAAAGGGAATATTCACTGGAGCAATAGATGAGGGCTCTGGGCAGGCTGGATCGCTGGGCCGAGGCCAGCTGTGTGAGGTTCAACCAGGCCAAGTGCCAGGTCCTGCACCCGGGTCACAACAACCCCGTGCAGCGCTACAGGCTTGGCAAAGAGTGGCTGGAAAGCTGCCCGGCGGGCAAAGGACCTGGGGGTGTTGGTCGACAGCCGGCTGAACATGAGCCGGCAGTGTGCCCAGGCGGCCAGGGCGGCCGATAGCATCCTGGCTT
>NW_008824791.1:1573351-1581494 GCF_000699105.1 Pygoscelis adeliae
GGACGAGAGGAAACGGCCTCCAGTTGCGCCAGGGGAGCTTTAGACCGGCTATCAGGGAAAATGTCTTCACCGACAGGGTTGCCAAGTGCTGGAACAGGCTGCCCGGGGAAGTGGTGGAGTCACCACCCCTGGAGGACTTTAAAAGACGTGTCGACATGGCGCTTAGGGACATGGTTTAGTGGTGGACTTGGCACAGCTAGGTCAATGGTTGAACTCGATGATCTTAAAGGTCTTTTCAACCTAAATGATTCTATGATCCTATGATTCTATGTTATGCTAATTCTGTGGGACAAAAATGAGAAGTGAGTTTTGGATTCATATTTGTGAGTATTCACAATGATAACCTATTTTATACAGTACCCATCCAAAACCATGCTACATTTGCATTGAAGTCAGAGACTTAAGTGTGTTTCTAGACATCAGTGTATGTGTACAGCTTCTGCAGAATTAGTACATAAACAATGAATCTAAAAGACCCTGAGCAAAGTATTGCAAATTTTAGAAAAAAAAAAAAAATTAATTGCTAAAGTCAAGGCAGTGAACTGTCTTGAATGTATGAAAGTTTTCGTTGTTCTTGAACTAATCTCAAACAGTGGAAAAAGTCTTAAGAACTGCAATTTGTTGATAGGTTTTTATTTTTTCAACAAAATTTTATTATTCACAAGGCTAGTTCTTCCAGACATTACAGCTGTGGAATAATAGTTCCTTTCACCGGCAAGTCCAGCATGAGACCCATCATACAGGGGAAAATGGAGGGAAAAAATACAGTAAAACAGTGGAACGGGATGAAAGAGATGGAAAGGCATCATGTGCTTAATCCCCAGACATAACAGATTTAGGACAATGCTCCTGACCAAGCTTATACAAATTAGATTTGAGACTTTTTGAATATGCATTAATATTGAGAATATTTTAAAAGAATACATATCACATTATTTTCTCTATATATTTTATATAATATTACCTAACAGGATCTGTTTGTATATAATTATGTTTTCCTTGGTTTTGTCGATCAGTTTCCTGTTCTCCTTTCTAGGTAGCCATATAACTCTGATAACTATCAGAGACAAATCACTGCATCTCTTATGCATTTGAGTTGTCTTACTGACTCGCACAGTTATTTAAATGGGTAAGAAATAATGTTCCTAAGGCCTACTCTTTGTAAACTCATATTGATTTTTGCTACTGCATTGGATATTCTGCTGGGGCATTTTTTCTTTTTAAATTCTCTTGGGCAAAGGGAGATTTTTCCATAAAATCTTGCAGTACTTGTCATCCCTAAACGTAACATGGAGTGTGACATAAAAAGTTTCATGAATTTGGTGCTGAGAGTTTACATCTTTCTGGCATTTTCCTGCTACTGCTGAATTTTCAATAAATCAGCTAGAGTATTTGCATAATGCGATTAACAAACAGTTATTTTTATAGTAGAAAACAGACCATTATCTTACAAATGAATGTTTTATAATATGTTCTTTTTGATTTTTTTTCTGAGCTTTTCTTTTTGTAATTAAACAGAATTTTAATAATGCTAAATTTCAGTGTATCTTCAGTGATTGTTTTAAAGATATTTTAACTCTTAGTTAAGCCATTCAACAAAACTTTTCCTCTGAGGCTTTTTCTGCCTGAGAGGCCTCCTTCAGTGCAGACAGGTATTTTGACACTGCACATGTTAACACGGGTGCTTTTAATTTTAAATGGGTATTGCCTTTTATTTCAGTTTAGTTTAAGTCTCCTACGTGCACCATAATTTGAAATGAATAGGCACTCTGAAATCTGGAATAAGTGTCCAGAGAGGATCATTTCAGAATCTATTGCATATATCCATCTAAATGCATGCTTTGTTATACTGATTTTTTTTTTCGTTTGTAGAAAGAAGAAGGTCTAATATTTACAGGCTGCAAGGTTTTATTTTAGTGTCAATAAAACCCCAAGCTATAGCCTATATGAGACCAACATATTGAAACTTCAGCACCAAAACAGCTTGATTGTCTTTTTTCCTCCCTTTCAATGAAAATGCAAATCAATAAATAGTATTTAATTATTTTGTGTGTATAGTTAAGTTGATTTAGCACTTAATTTTATTCGATATGTGTTCTATGGCTGACAGAGTAGTTATAAGGTGCAGCTGATTGATACACTCTCCTTTCACCTTTGGAGACCTCAGTTTAATCCTGGCATAGGTCACACTGGAAATTAGTTTCGATAGGCATGTTTTACTCTTTAATGCGTGTTTGTCCACATCATAAACCCATCAAGCACTATGATGCAGTTAATGGTCAATGCTGTGGACAAGCTGGTGACCAGATGAGCAGATGGATTTTGAAATGTAATTCGTGTCCCTCAGTAGAATTGTGATTGGGAGCAGCCAAGCTCATACTGCAAGTTTTAAGGGCCTAAGGACAACTCTAAAATGGGCATTTTGATACAATGGGGAAGCATCCATTTGAAAACATCTCTTGTTACCTATTTGATCTTTAAAGTCACAGTGGCAAAATAAATCCAACCATAACATTAGCAGATGTTCTCAGAGGTGATGCTGATTTGTATTCCAGCATTACCTGTGTTCCCCGGGCAGCCAGGTGACTCCATCCTGGGTTAAGCAAGAATCCCCGAGGTAGAGCTCGGCACCAAATCTAGAGCTCCACGACAGGAGCAATACCTCTCTGTGACTTGAGTGCAGGTAAGAGCTTTATTATTTCACACCCTCTGTATATGACTTCACCATGCACACCCCCTATTTCTCATAAACGAACTGCATGCTGAGCAGCAAAAAGGAAAAGCTAAGTGGAAACCGGTAGGGATCTGTCTGCAAGAGGCACTTGTGCCACTTACACATGCAGGTGCAATAGCCTCATCAACAGCAGTACCTCTGTTTCACACCAAGCCTGCTTGCGTGAATAAGGTTTCCAGGATTACTTGCTAGGCCTTTTGTTTAGCTTTTCAAGGTATGGTTGTATCTCTGACATGACCATAGTGTAATCACAGGGAATAATTTTGATGGATATCAGAGGAGGAGAAAGAGAGATGCTCACTGAGCTCAGCTGATGCATATAGGGTCACTTATGTCTTGTCCATAAACATATGAAGTACAAGAAGAGACCCCTGGGAGGCCAGTGACACTAATGGAAAAGTTAAGTGTGAGACTGTACAGCTGGACTAGATGCCTTTTATTCAGACTTGTTATTAATTTAGACAAGGCAATCTAGAGCTGTCAGGGGTGTAACCTCTGTGTTCACCTCTGTAAATTATCATAGTCTCTATTACCTTAACAACAGGAATTCAGGTCTGGGTGTTTGTCTTAGAGGTGAGTCTCAACCTACCAGGTTAACTTGTGATTTGAAAGGAAACAATTCATTGTTGTTCTCTAATATGTTTCTGCTTCACTATTGCCTTTTAATAAGTTTCTTCTTCACTTCGTTTGCAGCTGATCTTCTTGAAAGCGGTACAAGGTGAAGATGTCAGCCTGTACCAAATATAACCTGTAGAGTAATAGGCATTGGCCCTTTGTCTAACCAGACTGTGTATGGCCATCAGAGGAAACATAGCCTAAGTTCCAAATATTCATACTGATTTTTGATATTGTAAGGAAAGGTTAGTGCTAGCAGTGGTGAATTTTTGTTCTCATTTCCAGTTACAGTTGTGTACCAGCTGTACCATGTAATAGTTGCAACATTTTTTCTTTAAAAGAGAGCATCCTTCACCCTGATGAGAATTGCAACCTGAAAAGACCATTCTGATTCAGTGGTCCCAATTGTCACCTCCCTGACCTCACAAAATAGACTTTTCAGCTTTTGTATATCACCTCCTGCCTTCTCTGTACCCTCTGTGCTCTCATAACATCCTCCTCCACACTGACATTTGATTCACTGAGCTGGATTCTGACAGAGAAATCTCATGTTAACCTCTCTTCTTGTGAGACTGACAAAACCTCTGTGATAGATAAGCTTTCTTCTGAAATTTGAAATAGCCTAGTATGAACCTGCCTTTTTTGTGATTCTGCACCTATTGGGTACGGCAGAATACAGCTTAAGAACCAGGACATCTGTTTCATGATATTTTTAAACTCTGCCATGGAGAAGCAGAAATGATTTCATGTAATGTTAAACAACAGCTAGGTCTTTTTCCTTTTCCTTATCTAAGGAAACATAACTCATTCTGTGCCTGTGTCCCTAATTAGTAACACTTACAAGCCTTGACCTTTCAACAGAGAGCTCGGCTCAGCTTCATCTATGCAGAATTGCCCCTATAATGTAGCTGTGCATAATAATAAAAACAATTTAAAACACATTAAAACATTAAAAAAAAACCACTTAAAAGCTTAGACCCGGGACTTTTCCACATTTATTCATGTTGAGCAGTAATTTGCTCTGGTAATAGTCCCTGTGAGACTGTAGTGAGATACTATGCACTGCAAGTAAGGGAGGCAGAGCATTGCTTAATAAATAAGCAGTTGTGTCCTTCTGCTTTGTCCGTTTATGGCTCAGTGGTCTTTGTGTCCAGTGCATGATTTCTTCTCAGGACCAGCCTAGTTCCAACAGCCTTCTTCTGGCACTTTATATGTACATATGCTCCTTTGGCTTATTTTTTGGCTTATTTTTTCTGATTATCTCTCATAACCTGAAAAAAATTATAGATGTTAAAGCACTAGCTGGAGTCTAATGCTGTTATCCAGACTGGTGTCACTGTCAGGGAAGACTGAAAATGTTTATTTTCCAAGTGACAGTGTAGGCATGCTCGCTCTTGTGGCAGATTTCTGGCACAAAAGGACCGAGTCCTGGCAAGCTCTGTGAAATCAAGTCATGTATTTGGGAAACTTCCAGCTTGTGGAAAAATTGGTCAGGCTTTGATATAGTCCTTTACTCTGTCTCCTTTGCTTCTCCAGCTTGTCTTACCTTTATTACCAGCCTAAAAAGCAATGAGAAATAAGCTCTGTGTAAGAGTAAGCCTTTTTTCTGAGTTTAGAAGAGCAATGCCTTCTTATGCCGAGTGTGGTTGAGCTGCCACAACCATATGTTGCAAGGTCCCAATTCCTTACTTCAGATGATGAAAGTGTCCTCTGCCTGAAATAATTTTAAAGTTTAACAAACTCTTACTCAGAAATTGTAATTTTTTATACTTAGCTGTCTAGTTCAAAAGAAAAAAAGGCAGTCGGACTCCAAACCAGTGTGTTGTCTCTCAGCTGGTTCTGTGGTCTGAAGAAAACCAATGCAATATGCAACTCCTGCCCTTCTGCACTAGCCAGAGTGCTCATCCAGGGATTTCCGTGGGCCACGTCTCTGCTTACTCTAAACTGAACTGCTCCCTTTGTATCAATCAGTGATCAACCAAATGATGAGTGCTTACAGCTTATACTAAGAGAGCTGCTACTGGTAGTACCTTAAATCTAACTTGTGCAGGTTCTCATATTCCCTTATTTTCACTTAGTCTCATGGAGGAAATAATGGCTTTCAGTTTTATTCAGAGAAGAAAAGATGGTAAGCCCTTGTGCCAGCTGAAATATGTTGGATTCCTTTTCTTAGTAGGATGAAGTTATGTTGAAATAATTTCATCACCTTGAAGGTTTTAGACTTTAGAGAAGAAAATTTCTGCTTTTAATGAAAGAGGTTTTACTATTACATGAGCAAAATTTGAAACATAATCTGAGTATGCTTTCTCTTTTTTTGTGAAGCCAATAACACCAGTTGCTCATTCTTGTACAAAATAGTATCACTATATGCCTGTTATTATGCATTGTACAACTATCTACTATGAGACTGTTTGCAATGGAGATGCCAAATCTATCCCCAGGCAGAAGGTAATATTTCAATGCCCAACAACTTGTCATAACCCCTACACTAACCATGGTGTATGTTCTCTATCTACCTAATCAAATTCTTGCTGTATATCACAGTGATGCTGTGTGATAGTTACCACCGGTCTTTGATTTAGAGGAATGTGTTTTCTTAAGCTTAGATGAGAAAGTAGGAGCTTGACTGAAAGAGTTCATCCTCTCCAAGATTAAACAGTGCCCATCAAGACTGATCCTATAGTTAACAAAGGCTGTGGTCTACTGTGATCCGGCCTGGAGTAGCAGTCAGATTGGTAGGCAGTTATGAAAATGTTGTCTTCAGTTTGCTTTTGCTTGAGCTGTTCTCTATCACTCTCTCCAATAACTCTTCAAAGCTGATTTTTCAAGGTGAATAAGGGATAGGTATCACTTGACTGAATTGCAATTCGAGAGTAGCACCACCATACTGAATTGAGTTTTATTTCTGTGAAAAACATAGAAACACACTGTGATCTGCGTAAGAAAGAGTGAACATTAATAAAGCGCTTTTCCCTCTACATGCTTTCCAAAAACCTGAGATGATAGAGAAATTGGGTATGCAATACCAGAAGCGAGCATTGAACCAAACAAGCCCTTCCTCAGGAGTGCCTTCTTGTGCAAGTATATCCTATACACTGCAGATTATCCTTTTATAGGCTTTTTTCCCCAATATTCCTTTTTTATAACATTCACAAAGATGAATGTTGCTCTCTTTGATCTAGTAAATATAGATGTTTCTCTTCAGCTTCCCCCATTTTTTTTCTAAAGAAATAATACATGCTTTCAGTAACTTATTTTCTTTCAACTGTTTAATAAGTGAAGTGATGCTGTTTTAGCCTCCAATTTAGAACGTTTGTTTTTTTAATTCAACACAATATTTCAGATTTAAAGCATCTGAAAAGAATAATGTGTCTACACATACATCCCAGACTTCCGGAGTTGTGATGAAAACAAGATTAAAGAAGAAATCATTGACAATGGAGTGCTTCAACAATTGAAGTGCTGACTTTTTTTGGTAGATATTAAAGTATCTTTATATAGCTGCCATTTTAGCAAAAATGACTAAATTCCCTTCTGTATTGTATTCTAAACTTCCATGGGTATAGATAGAGGAAGAAGATGTCCTGCTGTTCAACACACTCAGTTTTCTGCATTTATCTATTAATGTTTGATCTTTTGCTTTTACAGGTACACCTTATACTTTTGTAAGTGCCTTTTCCTTCAGCTATCATGCAAAACACTGTATATTTTAGATGGCTGAGATCATACCAAACTCATCTCTGTTAAAAGGTACCAATTCAACTCCTCTTCCCCTGCTATTTGACCCAGGCTCCTTCTGAGCTGTTCAGCTGTGGAAACAACTCAAAAGGAAACAGATAATGATGGTAAACTGGGGTGTCATAGTTCTCTTTATGTACGGCCATTGTAATACAGATACAGCAGGCCAACAATGACTCATCAGTAGCACCAAGCCTGCAATTTTGCTGTGTTTGCAATTTCAAAGAAGAAAAGCAGCTCACAATTACATGTATTAAACTTTCAGATGATGCAGAAATTATGATGTACATCATTTATATTATCAGTCAAACTATAGGGAGAGAATGTCAGGTCTTTATGTGGCCCAGGTGCACATTTCTTATAATTTAATCAGCACAAAGCACCCTCATTTCACCAGAGAACTTTAATTCATGCTGTGAAAACCACACCATGCCCTCTGTCTTCCCCCTGGCGCAGTCAGTATATTACAACTAACAATTCATAACTGTTACCTGCATTTAATCTAGTGCCCTTTGCAGCGAGTTCAGCCAGCTCTGCTCTACAACCCAGTAATGTTATACAGAATGCCATGAATTATCTTCATGGAGATTATTTTTATCAAAAGGGACTGCTTTAAAAAAAACCCAACAAACAGCTAGTAATTTGGTTTAGGCAAACGCGTGTGGGAAATGCATTCATGCTGATCGCGGAACGATGTCCCTCAGCTCAGCAAGGATGCACTGGTGGTGGGAGAGAGCCAGGTACCTGTCTGCTTTTCTCTTTGTTTCTTATTGCCTTCCTTTCCTTTCTGCCTGCCTTCCTCTCCTGCTCTGTCACAGGCCAGGGATTAGGGTAACAGGCTGAGGAAACAGCTATACTGATGGCCCAGATCCTGCCAACAAAGTTTGGAAACCCAGGAGGAGCGTGTTGGGGCAGAGAGACAACCTGAGTTAACGCCCAGGGGAGTGGGAAGCATTTGCTGGGCGTAGAAATGTGTTGCAGGGCTGGGAGGAGATTTTGGGGGTGTGTGTGTTTGATTTTTCTACCTGAAATGTGGCTGTCAAGAGCTTGCTGTCA
>NW_008824791.1:1581542-1583222 GCF_000699105.1 Pygoscelis adeliae
CAATGGGGGATCCTTATGGGGGGTGCTAGGAGCAGGGGGAGAGCTGCGAGGTGCCCATGGGTGAGGGGTCATCTGCCAGAGTGGGATGCCTGGGGAGAGCTCTGGCTTGTGCCTCTCCCCCTGCACATGTTCGGTGGGCTGCACCACTCTGGAAAGGTCCTCATGGCTGTACGCTCTGAGAGCTGGAATGGCCACCTTTGTATTACCCAAAAAGTATAATGAAGAAGTTAGGACTGCTGTTTTGAAAGCTGTCCAAGGAGGATTTGGATGCTCAGTTCTCATTAAAAACTGGTGGGAAAACAGGTGCCAAAATCTTGGCTTTGACACCATAAATCTGCCTGCACCGAACAAAAGCAAGAGAGAGAGAGCTGAGAAAGACAAATGCCTCTTCAGTTGACTGAAACTAGCTGATATCATGTCAGGTTCAAAGAATTTATTTTTCTCCCTGTGTCTTCTCACCTTTGCCTACTCCAAAATGAAGGGTGGGGGTGGGGAGATAAAACCCACCTAGGAGGTGTTACCGTTGTTTTGATGGTTTTCATTTTGGAATTATATTCTTCTATTTAATTAAATTTCATTTTTAAAAGGAATTTAAAAAAACACTAGTCAACCAAAAAATTAATTTCTTGTACTGTTCTAGTGAAAACTATTTCTGGGTACAGGACCTGCCAGTCTTTGTGTGGATTAACATAAATTAGGAGAAAATATGGAAAATTGAGAAATGTACTTTTTTCATCACCAAAAGAATATTTTCATATTCAAAGGGTGGGTGAAGAAAAGTTAGTCAAAGCTTAATCTCCTGTGGTGGGTTGACCTTGGCTGGATGCCAGGTGCCCACCAAAGCCACTCTATCACTCCCCTCCTCAGCTGGACAGGGGAGAGAAAATATAATGAAAGGCTCATGGGTTGAGACAAGGACAGGGCGAGATCACTCAGCAACTACCGTCACAGGCAAAAACAGATTCAACTTGGGGAAATTAGTTTAATTTATTACCAATCAAATCAGAGTAAGGTAATGAGAAATCTTAAAATTAAAGATTTCTTAAAATTAAAAAAACCCGAAATCTTAAATCTAAATCTTAAAACACCTTTCCCCCACCCCTCCCTACTTCCCAGGCTTAACTTTACTCCCGAATTCTCTACCTCCTCCCTCCCGAGCGGTGCAGGAGGACGGGGAATGGGGATTGCGGTCAGTTCATCACATGTTGTCTCTGCCGCTCCTTCCTCCTCAGGGGGAGGACTCCTCACACTCTTCCCCTGCTCCACTGTAGGGTCCCTCCCATGGGAGACAGTCCTCCATGAACTTCTCCAACGTGAATCTTTCCCACAGGCTACAGTTCTTCACGAACTGCACCAGCATGGGTCCCTTCCATGGGGTGCAGTCCTTCAGGAACAGACTGCTCCAGCATGGGTCCCCCACAGGGTCCCAAGTCCTGCCAGCAAACCTGCTCCAGCGTCGGCTCCTCTCTCCACGGGTCCGCAGGTCCTGCCAGGAGCCTGCTCCAGTGCGGGATTCCCATGGGGTCACAGCCTCCTTTGTATGCCTCCACCTGCTCCAGCATGGGGTCCTCCACAGGCTGCAGGTGGATATCTGCTCCACCGTGGACCTCCATGGGCTGCAGGGGCACAGCCTGCCTCACCATGGTCTTCACCACGGGCTGCAGGGGAATCTCTGCTCCA
>NW_008824791.1:1583232-1609844 GCF_000699105.1 Pygoscelis adeliae
CCTGGAGCACCTCCTCCCCCTCCTTCTTCACTGACCTTGGTGTCTGCAGAGTTGTTTCTCTCACACAGTCTCACTCCTCTCTCCGGCTGCAATTGCTGTTGCACAGTTGGGTTTTTTTCCCCCCTCTTCTTAAATATGTTATCACAGAGGCGCTACCACCAACGCTGATGGGCTTGGCCTTGGCCAGCAGCGGGTCTGTCCTGGAGCCGGCTGGCATTGGCTCTATCGGACATAGGGGAACCTTCTAGCAGCTTCTCACAGAAGCCACCCCTGTAGCCCCCCCACTACCAAAACCTTGCCATGCAAACCCAATACATCTCCACTTAACAAAAATATTTCCATCCATTTTACTCATATGCATAATTAACAAGAAATGAATCACAACTGATGAGTTAAAGAAGTACACTAGAAATGAAGAAAAACATTAACAACGGTTCCTCCAGTTACTGACTATTGTTATGTCTTGCTTTAAAGAGGCACTGTTAAAGATAAAAATGTTATGGAGGCTAGAGAGGACCAACATGCCTTATTTCTAAACTAAGGGCTGAGCTCTGTCATTTGGTAATCTAGGTCACTAGAGTAGGTTTTATGAAAGGAAAATAATTTATCTTAAAAATTCATGATTCGTGTTTGACATATCTCTGATCATCTGAACTTCTATAAATTTAAAAGATACAGAACTTCTAAAGAAGTTGTAGAACATCTATATTGGCTACTACAGAGTGGTATTCTTGTGGTGAGCATGAGGCCATCAAGTAGGTGTTATAAATCCAAACTAAATCCCACTGTTTAATTGTATTAATAAAAGTTCATCCATGTGATCGTAGGGAAGTGTCTGATAGTCTGATACGTTTGTTCTGGTGATTAATACATTGCGCATGATGTCCTGAGAGACTGGGGTATTTTTCAGTTTCAGTTTTAGAGATTTGTCAATGCATCACAGCTAAAGATTAACAGGGGTCCCAGCATGTGAATGGGGTCACTTGTTCTTTGAGTTTCACAGTTGACTCTGGAATAAACAAGTCCAGATCCTCTTTCCAGAAAGGATCCAAAGTGTGTTTGAAAAATAACATTGTTACACACCTTCACGTCGCCCATAGTATACCTCACTGCAATTCAAGCCTCCTGACCCTGATTTGTATACATTGCAGATGGGGGAAGGGCTCACCACACGGAGTCGCGTGTCACCTGTATAGTACATCTGCAGGTTGCTGCGCATCAGTATCATGTATCCCAGCTAAAGGTAAACCTGATGTCTTTTCTTTGATCTGTTGATATTCTTGGTGGTGTTGAGGTTGCCCATGTTTCAGCTTAATACAGAATGACTGAACTGTGCTTTTTTCCTTCATATGTTTGTTTTTTATTCATTGTTAGCCTCTCCGTAGCGGGAAGTCTATTACTGCAGTAGCAGTGGTATCCAGTATTTTGCAATTTAAACTCTGCCAAGGACTGTTCAGTATAGTTTGTTACCTTGCGAGCGGAGATGGGTGTAATGGAGCAACAGGTTGAGGCTGCACAATCACAAATGGAGATCAGCATATAGAGTAAATCACTGGAAACCCCCCTGTGCTGGGAGTTTCCAACAAAAGGCTGTTCACAGATCTGTAAATAAGTACGAACGCCTCTTACTGTGATGGTGATACACAACTCTCTACAGGTCTGACTAGCTATGTCAGAGCGGCTGAAGATTGTACATTGTTACTGAGGTGACATGTACAGAGCGTATTGATGTGTACAGGTCATAGATTTTGCTCAATATTTATGGGATGCACGATTTGTATTGTCTGATATTTTGTATGAGTAGTGAACACTTAAAATTTCAAGTGGGTTCAAGTCCATGAGAGTTGCCAGTGCCATAGAAAGATGAACAGTTACTGCGAACCATTTTCCCTTAGCTTCTTTACTGAAACACTTCCACTTACTTATTTTAGAAGGACCACATATTCCCCCAGACAATTTCTTGGCTTTCCTGTTCTTGTCAGTGCCAGATACCAGTGCCAGTGATTTTTCTCCTGCCTATTGTGGTTACAGTATTTCTTCTATAGAAATTGTCTGGAGGCCACAGACTAATTTTACTAGTCAGTAGATGGGAATTACATGGCATTGACTCCTGGGCTCTCTCCGTCTGTTTCAGATTATAACTATTGACCTAGAGGTGAAAGGCTCTATATCCCATTACCAATTCCCTGAGTCATACGGTTCCTTATAACAGTGCTTTAAACAGAGATGCAGGATGCTAGTATTCAATAGCATCTGTACTAATAGCACTTACTCAAATTTATTAGCAAAGATACCTTCCAGGTTTTGTTTTTTGAACAACGAATAAATATCTGTATGTAGCTGCACTCATGAACTCCTTGCGAAATCCTCAAGCCCTTATGCATCTAAACGTTTTGCTGAAGACAAATAGCTTAAACAAGTTAAAGACAAGAAGATCTGGATTTGTTTTCGAATTCTGGCATACGATTATTCACAATAATATACTGGATATAATAAAAGCCTCGAATTCAAAAAATCCCTTGCTATCACATTTTCCTATTTTGAATGCCAGTGGAGTCCTTTTCATTTGTGATTGGGACTTAGCACGCTTTCTCATTACTGCTATCTTAAAAACTACACATCTTTGCATTTCAGTCTTATTGTTTAGTGCGTATGTCTGAATAGAGAAGAACTGAGATAAAAAGGAGAGAGAGTTAGGGAGGGTAACCCTTCTCACTATTGAATGCACATGGAAATCTGCGCCATCACCACCTGTTATGTATATCGGTTGGTTTGGTTTTCCATTTTTTTCAATTACACCATTACTTTTAGCAACAGATGTTGTGTTCCATCGCTATGTATTATCCTCTGACCAGTTTTTGGTTACGTGATACAACACAAATGAAGCTGCTAGACATGTCAAAAATTATATTAATTTCTTATATTTTTACATAAGAAGTGTGTGATCAGATCCATTGAAGACAGTCAAAGCACCAGAATTTGGTACGGAAGAACTTGGGGTTTTTGCTTTAATATAATTTAATCTCTGTGGTCTGATTTTTTTTTCCCCCACTCCCCCTCCTCTCACTTACTCTGGAATACCTCCACTTAAATAAAAAGTGCTGCATCATCAAAAAGCTAGTGCCAAATAAGTAATTTTGGCCCATATAACCAAAATTTACTTGCATAAATCCCAGATAATCTTTTGTAGAGTTATTCTCATATAAGTGTATAGAAAAAACAGTTTTGTATAGTAAACACTATAACTTAGAGTGGTCAACGCCTGATTCATGTTGAACTTCTTTTATAAGAAATAACCTCTGAAAAACAAACTGGCTCCAAACACACTTAGTCGTGTGGCTGTACTGTTATTTTTTATCGTTCTTATTTGTGCAATGGTAAAATTGTCATAGATTGGCAGTGTGACAAAGAAATAGCTTTTTGACGTTATCCTCAATACATTTGGCTAACAATTAATTACACATTTTAAAAAGTAATTCTGAAACACTGGAGAAAATATGTGAAGACACGTAAGACCTGTAAGCAAGTTCTGATTGAACTGTGCATTTAGCATACCTATTCCTAATGCTAAGAAACAAGACACTGATAACAACTGAAAAATAAATCACATACAGTTAATTATAAAGGACACTATCAGTATAAAACTACAAACAGGAAAATATGATCTAGTTTTCCCAGCCCTTTGAATATGTGAACTTGCAAAATTTATCTGACTATTTTCCTTCTTCTCTGATACTGTGCATATGGAAATGAAAAGACAATCCACCTTTGGGTATCTCTTTATCTATTACTGCAAAACATGTGTATCAGGTGTGCAGATGTTGACTGAAGTGGGCTAAGTTTTATTTGGTTTGTCAACAAGAAAATTGCTTAAGTGAGAAAAAGTCAAGATTTGGAGAAGGGATGAGTTGCAGATACTGTACGAAAAATGACAGCACAGAGAAGGTTAAGTAATGAGTAAATAGTGAAATAGAAAAACATAAGTTAAAAGAAGTAAGAGTTAAAAAGAAGCCTAAATAAAAGGAGAATACAATACAGTGAAACAGCTGATTCAGAGTAGCATTTCTGGTAATACTCAGAAAAAATCTTGGATATAGGAAAAAGAATGTTATATGTCTGCTTTTATATTGAAATATAGCAAAAAAAAAAGAATCTAAGAGCAAAAGGAGTCTTTCTAAGATACCTTTTCTATGAAAATCATCACTAAAGAATATTTATACCATTCATTGCACACCAAAATCAGAAAAATAATTCTTATTTTTGAGTAGGTTTTCTCCTCCTGTCCTTCCAGGCACCTTAAAGCTTGTGAGTAGAAGTCACAAAATGTTTAGAAAAAACAGACTGGAAATTCTCAGTTAAGAATGGCCAGGGTTTCAAATGAGACGTCCGTTGCCAAATGAGAAATGGCAAAGGCAAAAAAAAAGTAATTTGAAGCTTTCATAGGGTTCATTGTCATTAGCAATGTTAACTGGAAAGTGGAGCAGTCTGGAAGGAAGTAGGCAGATTAAATATAGCTAAGTCTGCCACATTTTCATCTGCTTTTATGTAGCCAAAACAGAAAAGAGCCACCTGCTAATCACAAGCGACACATCTCATTTACAAATGCAATTAGTCTTTTTTAGTTAATCATCTTAATTAGTTTTGAAATCTTTAAACATACGGGAAAACAGCAGAAGATCAGAAGATAACAGTTCTACAAATGAAAGTCATAAAAATATGATGAGTAATCAAATGAGTTCAGGGCAAAATAATGAAAATTGCAGCATGAACAAGATTGTGGTAAAAATAATAATTAAAAACCCAACCAATCTAAACAAAACATATGATAAAAATGGAAAAGGGAGAAAAGCGGTAAAGGTCGTCTCCCCAGTGCCTTAGTACCTTCCTTGCCTCCAAAAATCCCACAGTATAAACACAGACTGAGGAGAAGGTAAACAAAACAAGCTCGGTTCACCATATTTAAGTGTGTTGCTTAATTGCACAGACCTTCTTTATCTAGGCTTCAGCTGGTTCTTTTTAGACTACATGTTTTGTTTCTTCAGTTAATTTCATGTAAAAAACCTACATAACTAGGTTATTTACATACCAAACATTGCCATTAGAGGCAATGATAAGTGAGTTTCTAGATTTTCTCAGGACTTTTGCTCACTTTTTTTTGTTTGTTTTTGTTGACACAGCTGTGAGCACGGTAAAATGCATCCATGGGATGCTTTAGCTGAGGAGCAGCGCACCCCGAGGCTTTGCAGGTTGCCTTTGGAAACATAGCTTTGTGGTTGGTACAGGACTGGATTTATTTGTCAGCACCAGTTTCGACCTGCTTCTTCTGGCCATTTGTTAATTGGAAGCAGTTTTGGTTTAGTTTTGGTCAATCAAATTCCTAGCCTTTTGGGGTAAAATTCATGCCTTGAGTAACTTCAGTGAAGTCGCTGGACAAGACCTGATTCTTGAGGTGTTTTACATCGCTGTGACATATCCATCTGAGTTCACTTCCACTCTTATTTTCCTTTTAATTTCCCTGGCAGCATTCAGTCTTTCTTTCTGCAAATTGGCACTTCCAGGGTAAAATCCTCCCAGGGCCCAAGAACTAGGCCAAGGACACGTATCTGATACTTTGGGGTGTTCTGGAAGAGGGAGGCTGTATTCGTGAGCGGGCTAATGAGTACAGCTGCATTGGTGGGCAGGGGATAATGCCAAGCCCCACGGCCTCGTCAGCATCAGCAGCCCACACGCCTGGAGGTGCCGCAGCACTGAAATGTGGGCTCACCCACCCAGCACAGGAGATTCACCCGAGCTGCCTGTCAGTCAGAGACAGCTGAGTCGCAAACTGGCCACATCGGTAACTAGTGTATCTGGGAGGTCTGCAGTATGTCCCTGCCCTCCCTCTACGGTGACATCCCCACGGATGAGCTGCATCAGCATCTTCGCTGCTGACATCGCAGAGGGCACCCATAACTTCAGCCCTAGGAAGACAAGCTGGAAGGCCAGCGTGCAGCTCACTGCTGTAGCCTTTTTTGGCTGCATCAATATGAAGTGTGCTGCATGCATTTTCTAAGAAAATACTGCTTCCTGCAGCAGAGCAATACTGTCGTTTTGCAGGTTGGTTTGCTACAAATGTGTTCCTATAGTTGAATTCAGGATGTGCCTGGTCATGTACAGGTCCCATTTTACAATATGTACGTGCAATCTAGTTTCCTTATGAAAGAGAGTAAACAGGTAGTCTGCAAGACTTATCTGGAGTGTCAGGGAATGATAGAAAGATTGGTTTTTAACATGAGACAGACTTTTGGGATAAAGATGAGGAAGAGTGAGTTTTAATTAAAAATCCTCTCAGCTTATCTTCTTACTCAAGGGAACATGATTTTTCAGCCATTAAAAGCAACTGGAGCATTGCAGTCCTTTTTTCTGGAAGGAGAAATAGGTCCTAATAGAGTGAGGCTTACACTGTGCAATTCAGAAAAATTCAAATGTGCCCCATTTGCCCTGCATGTGTTGCAGTATTGGGTACAGGATGCAGTTTCTCCACCCCAACATGCTTTCAGCAGTGGGATGCACGAGATGGCTAGACAGGGAGGGTGCGCACATAGCCCACCTTTTCCAAAATAGCCTGGATAACAGCTGGTAAGATAGGGAGGAGTAAGCTGCGTGTGCATGTCACGTCGAACACCCATCATGTTAGAGAGGGAGACAACTGTCAGCTGGATTAAACAGTAACCAGGGAATTGCAGGGAAACTTTAGAAAAAGGAGTCAGTTTGAAAAGGAACGACAAAGCAGCGCGAAGCCTGGACGTTTGTGAGCGCAAATTAATGTTTTGTAAGTGCCCAGCGTAGTGATTCACCTGCTCTATCGTCGGTATTGATCCTGAATGTATAGGTCACAGATTGGCAGTTATTTGCAAGTTGTTAATAAATTGATAAACTGATGTAGGCTATGTGAATTGAGCAGGTTTTTTTTCCCTGTGATGCTAGTGAACAGCAAGATCAGGCTGTTGTGAGAGAATGGAAAATGAAAAGACTGAAGTGCAGAGAACATTTTGTTCTTTTACAGTATTTGTGATGTTGCTCAGAGATATTATAGCTCCTCCATGTGTTTTTGCCTTAAATAGTATGTGGGTTGTACTGATATTATTGTTTCTTTGCCTTGTACTTACAAGAAAAAAAATATATTTTAGGGCCTATATCAGACAACAAATTAACTTTTTTCCTCTCTGTATAATATTTATTATGTAATGGATGAAAGGGAAAAAAGAGAGGTAAATAACCCCACAACCCTTTCCTTTACTTCAATAACTAAAGAAAAAAGGAAAAAGAAAAAGAGCAGGTGTTTGAAAAACCCTGTCATATAAGATTTCCACTTTCTTTGGAAAGCAAGAACATTGAAGTGAATCTACAATTGCTGGTTTCCTCTAGAAACAGTAACACTGACCTTCCTCTAATCCTTTTGACCTACTATTGTAAGGCTGCTTATAAACAGAAATAGAAACCACATGCTGTCATTCAGGGCATACTTAATTTCTCATCCCGAGTAAAATAAAGCTATATCCTTCGTGAAAGAGCTCATATTTTTTCTCCTTTCTTGCAGCTGAGAAGGAGCATAATGGAAAGTGACACTGAAAAATCACAGGTGGGTAAAAGTTGTGGCAACGAGTTTTAGAGCTGAAAAATATCCATCCAAAAGATAAAAGTATGTGGGTTTGTTTGTTTGGATTTTGTGTGTCTGTGAGAGTGCTCCTAGAAACAGCCTCTCACTTAGCTGTAAGTAGACAATTTCCCAAGTAGGTAGTTCCTGAAGGAGCCTATCACAAAATACTGAACAACTGTTGATCACATTCATGGTGACACTTGATATTGCAGCATTTTTCTATTTGCTTCCCCGTGTGTTAGAGAGACTGCTGGTGGCAAACACGGGGTGAAGGCATGCCTGCCTTTGAGGATGGAAGAGCAGTGCAGTTCTAGTGTGAACAGGGGGACCCAGTTCACCCCTTGATCATCCCCGTGTATCCCATGATGGTTCACTGTGCAGCTTTAGTGCATGTGAACTAGATACCTTTAAAGGGAAAATAAACTGCTCTGGGTGTTTGCTGGAGAGGAGCATGTGTCTGAACCAATAGCTCTTTTTGAGCCACCTCTGAGCCATGGCCACAGTGGGGATGTTCAGTCAGGCGATCAGACTGACCGTAGGCCAAAGCAAAACCCCCAAAACGCCTGTAGCATAGATGTGAGAACCTCAGAAACATTTGTTTCCACAAGAAAATCTTTTCCTTTTATGCTGATTTACTTATTAATGTAGATAGAGCCCAAAGTAAATTCCAGTCTGTAGAACAGTATCCTCATAAATTACTTTTAGTTACATATGTAAATATCAACAACAAAAAAGGGAATGATTAAATAGAAAAGCAATTTTTAGAGAAATCCTGATTGCTTTAGATGTCTTGAAAGATACTGTCCAAGTAGGAACAAAATCAGAATTCAAGTTGCACGTATTCATAAATACTCCATTTGAAGGGCTCACGTGCCTCAAGCCTCTAGGAGATAACCTGATTCCAGGGGAAAAAAAAAAAAAAATTGTGACTATTGCTTTTGAAGAGCTAATTGGTATTGTTACCAGTTTCTTAACCTTTTAGTCCTTTAGCTAGTCTTAACTGCCACTGTGCCTCGGGTCCTCATTGTGGCATTTATGCTAAGGCAGTTTTGATTATGTAAAAGAATGAGTTGCACAAATATTTCTCAAGATTGGGTTAGGTATTAATGATCCTGCCGTTGGGTTGGGGGCTGCACTAAGTCGCCTTTATTCATCCTTTAGGGTTCTATTTTTTGTATTATTCCATATCTTATTATTAGTGATTCATGGTAAGATATTGTCTGGTATGCTGTGTATCAAGTAACTTGGATGGTGGATTACCATCCCAAATATCAAGCAATTTGAGTGACGGATTTTCATCCCACAACAAGTCAGGACCAATTGCTCTAGGGGTCAGAATAGAACTGATGGTGCAGCCGTAGTTCAGAACAGCACAGAGACTATATGAAACCTTATGTTTCCATGAAGTTCCTCATTTGCCCCAAAGTTCCTCGTTTATAGTAAATAAATGTGCCTGGATACTTAAGTGTTTCTACCATCACAATATCTGAACGTTTAAAAAATAGCAATGAAAATTAGATATGACTGAAATTTTTCTAAGTTACTTGGAGGCCCGTGGATATTTAAGGGATCAGTCTTCACTTCTTTTTCAAGGATATGGAGTGACAGAAAATGGCAACTGCTCAGAAATCCCATTGCTTGTAGGAATGGTTTTGGTTATGAGGCTGAGTTGTATGAGGAAATGCATCTCAACTCTGAGATCAGGTTTCTCCTGACAGAAAAGTAAAACCAGTTATCTGTATGTAGCAAGACCTCTGCTACAGATGCTCGGTATTTCAGATGTTCGAGCCACAAAGAGCAGATTCAGGTGCGAACTCATGTCTGTGTGTGCTGGTCCTACTAGAGACTCAGGATTGGGTCTCAATCTTAGTACCTCAAGCTTAGTACCTCAAGCTTAGTACCCGTCACTCGGTGCTTCCACCTGCTCACATGTGGGTCCTTCCCACTCCTCTGGCTGCTGCTGCTCCACCTTATATAACTATTTCATTGGATTGGAGACTGACTCTGTAACCCATTCACTTCATATGTAATAGCTTTGCTCCAAACACTGTGTGCTTGTTTATATAAAGTAGAAGGCTGTCACTAAGAAAGACTAAAACATCCACTACTGCTAAGAAATGGCCTAGAGAAAATATTTTAAGAGGTTGTGATTTCCCACAAAAAGGTTTGTGATTTCCCACAAAACACCTTTTGTACAGACAAACTCCATATTAAAAACAAATTGCAAACCGTTGTGAATTTTTGAACTGAAAATGTAATTGCAACATTTGCATTGTTTTCTACTTCAGGTTGTGCTTTAAAGTTGTGAGATGCCATCAATTTGGGGAAGAAATCTCTATCAAGGTCATTGTATTTGCTGCATAACTTGCATTTGTTCACTTACATCAGGAGGACCCTGCAGTGCACAGCGGTGCCTTGAGATGACAATTATTCTGATTTGGAATTTTGTGTACAATAATTAAACAGTCAGGTACCAGCAGACATGTGTTACCCTGAGATAACACGCTCCTTGGAAGTATCGTGAGGCAGAAGGTGAAATTAGTGCCTCCAATGACCTGGGAAACACATTATCTCACCACTGCACAAACTTGAGGGTGTATTGTTACTGTATACCAACTATTAGCGTTATTAGTTGCATCATGATTGATTGCACCATGTAAAACATATGTTTAAAACATGTTCACCGTTGTGCATCATGCGATAATTATGTCTGACTCTGAAGGACCAATATATCAGATATGAGTCGATAGGAGCATGAAGTTTTTTTTTTTTTCTCTCTGGCACATGCAAGACTGGCCAAAGTTATCTTGAAAGGGACTTTAGCATCAGAGTCCCACAGCTTCAACAAAGCCAACATCCATAATGCAGTAGAGAGAGTACTCGCATGTAATCGACTCAAGTGGAGCATTCACCACTGTTGTGTATTATTCGCTTTTTTACGAATATATGTGTGCATCTGTGTGTTTGCATGCCCAGAGCGATCTTCACAGTGTTTATTTTTAACCTGCGATTATTTTTGCCCCCCCTTCTGATGCCCGGTGCTGTCAGTTGTTTCATTTTTCAGGTGACTGACAGGAAGCATTTTTCCACCACCGAACAGCATGGCACTGTACCCGGGACACAGGTCGGCTGGTTAGCGCAGCCCTGGCAGACAAAGGGCTTTGTGCTGCTTGCTCCTTCTTACAGCTCCGCAGCGAGGCACCACATCAGAGGGAAGAGAAGGTCTATCTTTAATCTGAGCTACTCGGGAAATCAAAGGAGGTGGATTAAAACAAGAGCGGTGACTGATTCCCGTAGGAGATCACTTTCCTGTTCCATTTGATATAATGAACAGGATAATCAAAGCAAAGTTAGAAACCCCTTGCACCTTTTCTCTGAGGATTTTTGTGCTCTCAGTTCACGAGGTATTATAATAATTGAACACACGTATGATAATGATTTAAAAAATAGTTTCCTTTTTTACCTTAGAATAATTTACATATAGATGCTCTGGCAGGGTGTGTGTCTTATGAGTCATCAGGCTTGTAGTTAAACATGTTAAAGCTTATTACACCTGCAGCTATTTGTTTCTTTGCCTCTTAGTGTCTTTTGGTCTTTGCTAAAAATAGTTACAGTGCCTACATAAGGACCATATTTCAAAGGTATGGTTGGATGTTGCTTTTTAAATTCAAATCCAATAATGAAGCAGAAATCTGGTTCATGCTCAGACAGAAGAGCATTAGAAGGAAGACAGATGCTGTGGAAGCGAGGTACCAGGTTCCGCTGGGCTGTATGGTAACAACCTACTGACTCATAGTAATTGCTCTTTCCTTTTAAAACCGGCGTGCTGCCAGGACTGTGCTGCTTTCTCAGCAAGGATCTCTGGAAGGGCACAAGCGAGGAGCTACCCATGTCCCACATGCATGCTGTGGCCAAGTGCGCTTGCAGTCAGTAAATGCGAGGCGGGTCATCCCTGGGGCTTCCCTGTTGGCTCCACGCCAAGGTCTCCCTTTGCGTACCCCCACTCAGTGCTGGGGGATGCAGTGCTATGGGGGGGTGGCCCATAAGCTGCCTCCCCGTGCATTTGCTGCAGTGTCCCAGGAGAATCCTGGGCTGGCACTAATGCAGTGACCCGGGGTCTCCCCACCAGCTCTCATCGTAGGTAGTAACACATGAAAGCACAAGCAGTGCTTTAATGTGAAGGGGAGCGTTATGTCCTTTACTGGCAATGCCTGCCATATAAGTGAAATGTGCTACTCTAATGTGGTTTAGACATGTTGGTGTAATTTTTTTTCTTTTCCTTTTCTTTTTTACAATGAGGTTAACGTAGCAGCGCAGAATCTCAACTAATTCTGTGCTGGCTTTCTTTGCACTTCAGTTGAATCCACATGGGATGGTGATATTCAGCTACGCATTACTGCTATTTCTCAGTTTAATGACCCTGGTAAATCTTTAATGATTGCCATCACTGACAGAAGGGCACAAAGGGCCCTCATCTGTCTTGATGCAACCTAAGAAAATATGCTCATAGATGTCAATTAAAATAATGGCATTGGTGGTAGGTCACTTGTATTTTTATGGGTACCTACCTCTTCTTGAAAAAAGTGGCATAAAAATTCCACTCATAATCATTGTATTCACTAAAAAAAAAGTAAATGTAGATGTCTTAGGTTTTGTTATGATTAAGCAGGGCAGCACATTCCAGACAAAATGAATTGGGACAGGCGCTTCACAGAAATGGGCCTGGTCATTTCAGTAAGCCAGAGTACCTAAGATATAAGCTGTTATTTTAAATTAGGTATTCTGAAGTGTGAAATTTTCATCCTGTAATACTTGCTTGAAAGTCTGTGTTAGAGAAATTCATTTAACATTAGAACCAAGATTTTTCCACCACTTAAACATTGTTTCATCATGAGTGATTTCTCTATCACAGCACAGCCTTTAAGACACAATTCTCTCAAATTACGGGGTATGTTAGCAGTCCTGTGAGCTAGGAACTGGATATACAGCTCTCCTGTTTTCATTAATAGCAGTTGCCTGCCTAATTCACTGAGCAGCACAGAGAAAATGTAGCCCCATGGGTCAACATCAATGGATTCAATGAGGTTTTCACCCTCTAAAAATGTCATTAGTGGGAGTAATAGCTGGCTGTGGGCCCTAGCACTCGCTACAGCTGCAGCAAGCCGGCTCCCTGGAGAGCAGAAGTCTGATGCAGAGGTGCTCGAGCTTGTTTGGGGAAACTCCCATCCATCATTTGCTGCAAGCCAGCCATTTAGGGTCTTAAGAAGTCTGTAAACCTTTTGGAAAGTTAGACCTTCAGCCTAAAATTAGGCTCACCTAGGTGAACCATGGGCTGTATTTGACAGAATGGGAGCTGTGTTTACCACTCTTCTTCCTCCTGCTTGTCCTGTATCACCAACTCACCTGAATGTAAGTATAGACCCTCACCTATCGCCACCTACCTCCATCCCTCTCAAAATTATATTTTCATGCTAAGTCAACCTAGGACTTGAGGGGGGTTCACTGCCTACCAGGAGGTGCTCCTGTGTAGGTTTTCATGCCTGGTTCAGTTGCAAGGCTGAGGACTCAGTTGGCAGGTAGGGCTATGGGCTTTAGTCAAAGACACTGAGACAACTGAGAAGGTTTGTATGGTCACCTCTAAAGCAGGGACCTGCTTTAGAGCAGCAGGTGGTGCTTCTGCTTAGAGGTGACAGAGCATGGGATCGCTCTCTACAACTACCCGAAAGGAGGTTGTAGCGAGGTGGGTGTCGGTCTCTTTTCCCAAGTAACAAGCAATAGGACGAGAGGAAACAGCCTCAGGTTGCACCAGGGAGGTTTACATTGGATGTGAGGAAAAATTTCCTCACTGAAAGTGTTGTCAAGCGCTGGAACAGGCTGCTCAGGGAAGTGGTGGAGTCACCACCCCTGGAGGTATTTAAAAGACGTGTCAACGTGGCACTTAGGGACATGGTTTAGTGGTGGACTTGGCAGAGCTAGGTTTACAGTTGGACTCGATGACCTTAAGGGTCTTTTCCAACCTAAATGATTCTATGATTTTATGATCACGTTAGTCCGTTTCCTGAGTGAAAAAGTTGGAGTTGGGTATTTTCTTCCTTATCATAATGTATTCAACTACATATTAAAATCTAAATTTTTCTAGAAGAAAATGCTTTCCAGAGAAATGTCATGATACTGTGGCTGTAAACCTGATCAATAAAATATGTTTTTATATAAGAGCCCACCTTCTTGTGCTGCACTTCAAAATAGAGAAAACTCAAGAACATTTTTGCTGTATGTGGCAAATAGTATTTTAATCCATACAACATCCTGAGCATGAGAGTGGGGAAGGGTGAATGACCTAGGAAAACACTGTGTAATCTTAATCTTATTAAAAAACAATAGTAAAAGTTTCCAAGCATTAATATTGGATACTCTAGGTCATTATTTTATCCATAAAGCATATATTCATAGCAGATTTTTATTACACCTTTGTGTTCACTTAACTTTGTAGTCTCTTTTGATTTTGTTTTTTTCTGTAGTTATTTTCCACTTCTAAGTCATTTGATCTATGTTTTCCTTTAGACCTCTGCCTCTGTGTATAGATTACTAGAAAGGAGTTCAATTACAATTTTGTCTCTGATGTGGATATTTCTTTAGTGAAGGTTGTACAAAGACATGTTCTTCCTCAGGCTCCATTTCAAACAGGGCTTCAAATGCAAACTAAAAAAAAAAATAAAAAATTAAAAAATAACTAATCTGAGTAGTCCAAGACATGCTTCATTTCAGCTTTCATGAGTATGTGCTTGATACAACTTCAGCAACAAATGTTTCACAATCTTCAGTGCTACATGATTTGAGTAGTCCCAGGTCTGCTAATTTTCTACTTGTGGGTTTTACATACGGCTCCTTAAAAAAAATAGTAGGCTCTTGAAGAATGTATGATAGTACCGGATTTGGTTGTAATTTTAGGATGCAAAATTCCTCTGTTAAATATGCATTTTGCATATGGATCCAAATATGTTTGGATGTGGGATTTTCTGTCTGCATTTTGCATTTTCCTCCTGCAAATGAAAATATCACAAAACTTTACAGTCTGATCATTAGAGTTTTCTTGTGGGAATATATTTTTACACATTATAATATAAACTATGCAATAGTCCCTCAGTTAAAATTTTCACTTAAAATATTTTAACCTGCTTTGTCAGATATGAATTATAGAAAGACTGTTCACCCTACATTTACAGCACTTACTTTGATTGCTGAGTGAGTTCTGTGAGAATTTATGAGTAACGGTATTAATTAGTTGGGTTATACATTTTATTAGATATAATTTTCCAGCAATATAATTCTTGAAATTTGAAAGATGAAAATTAACCTACTTGGAGTTTAGTCCAAAGTTAAGGCTATAGATTTTTAGTCTTTCTCTGTAGGCATATTTTCATGTAAGGATATCATTATTTGTATCCATTTCCATTTTATGTTGTAATATTTTCCTCATGTTATTTTGTCTTCAAACATCTCTGAGATGAGCATCCAACTGATATAGTGCTGCTTGTTTAGGAAAAGGGGGCTGCACAGCTGACCTTTCCCCAGATGACTTGTATATAAAGACTAGATAAGGATATCTTTTTCTCAAAGAAGTCTTGGACTTCAAGGTGCTAAACATATCAATCCCTCAAGATACTTAAATGTTGCTTAACTTGACGTTAAGCAGTGATTTCAGAGACAGCTAGTCTTTGTTCAAAGTTAGGTCTTGACTGCTCTACAGGACCCAGGGCTGTCCTGCACAGCCTTCTAACCGAAAAGGAACAATCTCGCTGCTAACCCGCTTTCATGCGACTTACAGCTTTATCAGCCAGGTGGAAAGCAAAACAAAACGCTGGCCCTTTCCAACCTTCGAATGGCAAGTGGTGAGGGGAGCTAAGCTACACTTGCACTTTGTGGGAACAGGAATTGCCACACTTCACAGAAAATGTCTCCTTTTTTCAAAATATCGAATCCAAAACTGACTGAAAAACTGAGTATGCTAAATGGTTGGTGGGTGTGGGGGGAGAGGATGCTTTAATATAACATCAATTAGGGAGGAACCAAATGGCATTTGCAAGCTGAAGGCTGAAGCCTGGACTCCCAGCTGCCCGGTTAGCCAGAAATCCCTCAGACCCAGGGGCCTTCGTGAGCCTCAGGAAAGGACCCAGATGCCCCAGCCCCCATCAGGCAGCCACCTCCCCACGTGCCACCTCATTTCCATGCTTCTGCTGTAAGTTATATCTGCTTACGTATTTTAGTTCTATAACTAAGAAGCCTAAGCATTTCTATAAACATTTGGGTTTATATAAATGAATTTCAAACTTGCCATAACAAGATGTGATTCTCTCTTTGTAGTTTTTGTCTTATGGTGAAGGTGTATCTGAACAGTAAGTTAATAAAAATTGTGTGTAAGAAATTAAAGAAAAGAGAATCTGTACTACTTGTCAGAGATGTTTGCAAATGATCCTTAAGGGATAATTTACTAAAAAAGACCAAAGAAGTTGAGACAACTGACAGATTTGTGTGTGTATGTTAGCAAATGTTAGCACCTATCCTGACTAATTTATTATTTCTCTTTTGACAGCCATCAAAAGTTTTTGATTTCAGTAGTTTCTTGAAGATACACACATCTCATAATGTAGGGGAAAGCCTTTATACACAGGCTGCTCACGCAATTCTTATTTTTTTCTTTCAGAAGCACATCATATTGGATTTTGTAGTAGATTTTGGAATATGTATTTCATATTTTTAGTCTGCATCCCTGTATTTACTGTTCATGCTGTAGAACTTGAGGATAAAAAGCTAATGAGAACATTTCACTATCATTTGTTCATGTCTTTCTAAAACTGATTTTGAGTTCAGAGTGTGAAGGACGTCAGATTGCTGGTACTCAATGTTGTAATTCAGCCACATATTAAATCAAAACTGCCACCAGAAGCAGTCTTCCTTTGCTTCCTCTCCTGTTCCAACAAGACTGCTTATGACACAGTGGTGATTTTTCTTCAGTCTTGCTAGGTTTGGGTGCTTTATAGACAGACAATAGAGGCTTTTCAAACAAAAGCCTGTTGGCAGTATAGATTTTTTTTCTTTCAATTACAGTTTACCGTGATCTTCAGCCAGAGTAGCTCTACTGTTGCAATTTGCCTTGTGCAGTTTATAAGCATGGGGTATAGCTGAACACTTCTTGCAAATTAGTGTGTTTGGAAAGGCAATGGTAAAAATTCCACCAGTCTTTGGGCATTTATCGCAATGTCTGTAATGAAGGTTAATTTTTACGTGTACTTCCCAGAAATAAATGAGAATACTTAACTGTTCATACAAACAGGTTTTAAAGGTTTTTCATGCTGACAGCTAAAAAAACCAAAACAGTAATGGGCTTGATATCTACTGGAGTTGTAACTTGTGGAGCTCTGATTTTTGCAGACGTTAGCTGTAAGTGACCTTCCCCGGGGCATACCCTGCTTCCAGAAGTGGCCTACAGATTTTAACCTACTAACTCTTAGCCTTGCTGTTGAAGGTGGCTAGCAGACTAGTGAAACCCTTGATCTCCTCCAGTGTTTCTCTGTTTCCTTTAGGTAATGCTGGAGGTCTTAAACTGATAGAGGGCAGTGAAGTGTGATTTGTGCATGAGGGTGCATGGAGCAGATGCTCTGTTGGTCCTTCTGGACTAAAGCGCCACTGTCTAAATGCTTGTGTTTATGGGAGACCGGACTGATCTGGTAGATCCCTTCTAGCCTTGTATACTGATCTTAGAGGATGAGCATTTGTTAAAGCTGCTGTTTTTTTTATTACAGGTGCATTGATTCCTCTTGTAATCCTAGTAATTTTCCCTCACAAGATTATTATCTGATGTATGATTATGTGATTTTTTTTTCCCCCTCCATATAGTCTTCCTGGGTCTGGGATTGGAGATTTGCTAATTGTTTGGTCCTTATAAATACGTAAGAATCCTTTGCTTTCCTTATCATCACCTTACCAGCATCCCATAACAAATGAGTGTAGACCTCACGAGTGCGTTTTACATGAAAGTGGTAGTAATATTATTCAGGTTTTCTTGGACTATGAGGTCCTGCAGGATCATGACGTTTTGCAAAGAAGGTGCTCCATGCACAGGATTCCTGAGTTTGTAAGTGTCATTACAAAATGAATTCAGATGTTTTCATCTTCAGCATTAGGGGTTGAGAAAATGTGAATAGTTATGCTTAGGACAATGAATGTGAAGGAAGATAATAAATGGTATTGAGTTCTTTATGTGCAAACTGCTCTCTATGTCTAGCTGCATTTTATTACTTATGTGTCCTCTTCATTCCTATGTTAGTTTTCTGGGGCTGATGAAATGATGACAAACATCTACTCTGTGTCCATCAACTTGTTTCTTGGTTTTGGTGTTCTGCCCCCCGCCCTCCTCCCATGCCATAAGAATCCACTATCAAAACCCCCTTGCTTTATTTCTGCAGCTATAGAAAAGATGAGCTCCCCCAGCAGTACAGATAGAAGTACATTAAAATATAAGTGTTTACGCTGATGCAGTATATTCCAGTTTGGGAGACAAAGTAAACTGGATTGGCCTAAGGTCTCTGCATTAATGCAAGACTGTGGTCAGATTTCCTCTTGCAGAACCCACTCTGTCGAAATACAAGTCCCTAGACTGTTCTTATTCCTCCTTTCTGGACAGCTCTGCTGGCCTAACAAATCTTGTGAGTGGTCGTGAGTCCAAGTGAGTCCAAAGCCTAGAAGCATTTGCATGAACAGTTTGTGTCACTTGCTTTCTGCCATTTCCTTAATTTCCACAACTGTTCTCTATTAAAACTTACTAAGATCAGCTAGTCATCTGACAGCATTGGCATATAGCTGCTCTTATTTCATAAGATGATATCAAGTTCTCATTTTCTGCACTAGCAGATGAAGACCCTAAGTCCCTCACATATGTTCTTTTGAGCTTTTATTGAAATTATTTTAATGGATTTAAATCATAAAGTGCTTTTATACTTGCCTGCTAATTATTATTATACCAGTAGATTGGCACCTTATTCTTTTTCGTAGCACTGCAGGCCTCCAAGAGTTTGGATGTCTTTATGCACCCCTACTACAAACACTCCAAAACACTATCTTGTATCATTACCATTTTATCGTTTTCATCATGCACCAGCAATATTTGATAAGACAGATCTTTGTTTCTGTGTAATATCAAAAGTATTAAATAGATGATGTGTGCTTATTTCAAAGATACATGTTTCAGTGCTTTCTAGTCTTTTAGCATTGTCCATGTGGCGCAGCTTTGGAAGAATGAATTGATACGGACTATTTAACATCCAAAAATCTGCAACTAAATTTGTACTGCAGACTTTATATCAGTGCTGGACAAACGTGAGCCAAAAATAAATCACCTTGATATCCCGATCATAGGCAATGATCGCAGAGTTTGCTGGTAAGAAAAATCTAAAAGCCAAAATTTTAATTTGTATTGTTTGAGGTTATGTGACACCACTGAGAAACAATGAGTGATGTGTTTGCAGAGTAAATTAGAGCTTGTAGTAAAATGTTAATCTTAAAATCTATGTGTTTGAACAGATTTAAATGGGAGCAAACTTGCTCTCTGAATTTCTTAATAGCTCTTTTACTTAACTCTTTGTGTAAGATGCTTGTACGTATGACTGATAGCAATTTCAGGATCAAAGTAATTCATGGCATAAGTCAGTATAATTTGAACTGGTGATAATGAGGGTTATGCCCACTTACACTAGAGATGTATTTGGCCCAGTGTCTTCATAATCATTGTATAGACAAGTCTGAAAATAAGAGTGAAATTATCCTAATTGCTTTCTTTATTGTTTGATTTACTAGGTTTCAAGTTAGGAAATATGTTAAGTCTTCCCTTTTTCCCTCCAGATCTTCTTAATGGCTGTTTTTGTACTACCTAGAGTAAAATTGTTATTATTACTATTATTATTAAAATAAGAAATACTTTTCAGCACCTCACCTTTAAGACAGCTTGGGGAATTTTTCCTTTTGATCTGCACTCTCTTTTTTACCCTTATGTAAACTTGGATTTACACTCCACCTCGTATTGGCAATCTGCCACATCCTTCTGTGTTCTCATTTACTTGTCTCTCTGTTTCGCTGCTATCTTCTGGTGTCTTTTTCAGTAAAATTTCACAAGCTCTTGCTTACACCATGGCTGAATTTGGTCCACTGACTGATCCAAATATGCTGTTTGTGTCTGCATGTTCTTTGTGTCTGGAATGACTTCTGCTTTAACATTGCAATTACCATTATAGCTGGTTGGAAAATCAAATTTTTTCATTAAGAATGTTTCACAAAAAGCTAGTTTCTTGAAAATGCTTCCATTGAACATTGTTGAAATGTTCCCATTTTCTCTGTGAAAGACTGCAAACAAATGTTTGGAGTTTTTTTTTAATATTTTGTTGAGACCTTGCTTTAAAAAAGAGAAATTACATTAGTTGGGGTTTTTTAACTGTAGAAGTCATGCAAGTGTAAAAATATTTTTATATATGAAAACATCTTCTTTGTATCTGTATTTATATGGTACTGAAATATGTTACTGAAGTATAGAAGTCAATATTATATTATATACTATCACAATGGGCAAGAGTAATGTGTCTTGCCTACCACAGGCTGATTTTGGTTTTCCTAAGGAATCACATCGTAAAAA
The DNA here is from genome assembly GCF_000699105.1 of Pygoscelis adeliae. Taxonomy (NCBI): domain Eukaryota; kingdom Metazoa; phylum Chordata; class Aves; order Sphenisciformes; family Spheniscidae; genus Pygoscelis; species Pygoscelis adeliae. Next base: position 1,603,551 of record NW_008824791.1, read on the forward strand.
TAGCCCTGATGAAAACCCATATGGATTAACTTTATTTTTCAAGTTTTGGCAAGAAATTTTATCTAAATGCTTAAAACAGTTGTGCTTTAATACTGCCTAAAATGTTCCTACGGCACAGTGGTCTATTAATTGTAAAGCACACTGCAAATAATTAAATTGCAAATATAGGAGTTCTGCATGATTGTAGTAATTTAATGTTAAAGTTTCTATTGCTAGAGGTTTGGGAACTACGACCAAAGTTTTATAAAAAACAGGTAATTAGTTGGGAGGCATATAGCATCTATATATATGGTGCTCTGAATCTGTACATAATGTCCTGCACCTGTATTTCATCTTTCCACAGCGAGAAGTGGGGCCTGTCAAACCTTACATTGTATACCCCAAATCAACAGCAATTTTTGAAAACATTGACTTCAAAAGCTGTCTGTGAAGTTTGCAGTGAAACTGAGTTTTTGTAGTCTCGATCTGTGCAGTGGTATAGCTGAAATCGTGGAAATCACCTGGTGGTCTGGCACAGGAAGGATCCTGTATGATGGAGAATATGGTGTCAAACCAGGCTGGTGGTACCTGAGCAGAGTCAGGTACCAGGTACCTGACCAGGTACCGCCAGGTCTCATAGCTCCCGTCCACACCACACATAGCCACATCCCTCCAGTGCACAGTGGAAAAAATAGCAATACTGTTATTGCCAAATCATTTCGACATTTTCACTCTCTGCAGAAGATAATGCAGAGTATTATTTCTTCAGTGGAAAAAAAGTAAAACGATCCTATGAACTGTGTTTGCTGAGCGATCTGGTTGTAAGGGCAAACTGTGTGTGCCTTCTGTAGAGAGGAATCTAAGCCGGAAAACATTACACCTTAGCTTTATCTAAGCCTGGGGGATGAAAACATTGATCTTGGTCATGAACCTAGCCCGGGTACATAGATACGCTCTGAGGAAAAAACCCTAGCTGCCTTGTACACTCTTCCTTTCTGTCTCTGATTCAAGCACATAGGCTGAATCAAGCACATTTATGTACGTTACACAAACAGTTACAGAAGAACTGACAATACAGCCTTACCAGTGCTATTACTGAAGGTAGTGTTTGTCGTTTACCTGTTTATTTTCCATAAAATTTAATACATGTGGGAGTCATCGTAACACAAACCCTGGCATTGTCAGCCTTCGGGTGATGTTTTGTCTCTTCCTACCCTTTGTTACATTCAAAAAGCTGTGCAAATATCCATCGGCTCTCACAGCATCGCTGTGAGAAAGCACAGCGAGGAATTTGTGCTTATTATGTGTTTTTCTTTTTCACTGAAATATTTTTTAATTCTCTCAGCCCAAAACCTCATGGAAATGCCTGGCCAAGTTGGCTTGTAATGAGAAGACTTGTGAGGAGGTGAATCACACCCTGCAATCTGAAGCAGCTCTTCGGTCCTTTTTGGCTTGTCAGATCTTTCCAACCTCCTGCTGCGAGGTAAAAGTCGATCAGCACCTCTGAAGAGGCTCTCCATCACTGCATGGCCAGAAACAGCCTCTTTAATCATGACTTGGAGGGCATTTCAGTTCTACAAGAGCCAAGAGTTTAAAACTATAAAATAGTAGGAGAAAGGGGAGAAAAAGATTTTTTCTGTCATTTTAATGGCTTTAAAGCTCACTTCAGTAACATATTCAGGCTTAGAGAGAGAGATAGTGGTGGGAATTCCCAAGGTGAGCGGTAAGTGAAAATGAGAAAGAGGAAGATGAGGTTTTTACTTCATCGCTTTTAGGAACTGCAATTCTAAGGAAAGTAGCAAACACAAGATCTACCACAAAAACTGTTGGTGGTGTCAGCAATAGACAGATTCCATTGGTTCCAGTACACTTTCAATCAGGCAGTGTAGAAGAAATCCCATTTTATTTGTAGGATAGATGTAAGTTAACAGATAAATTCTGCTTACTGTTGAATCCTGTTTGTAGAGATGAGGAAATCAGGCCATCACCAGCATTTAAACCCTAGGGACAGATTTTAGTTACTAAGTCCCAGAGCACACTCTCAAAGTAAAGAAGGAAAAAAGAGTCAGAAATTGGCAGTTCAAAAATGAATAGGGAAGCTCTTGTGTTTTGAAGAGCTGCATTGTAGGAAACTGTGACACCATGGATGGAGCCAACAGCTACTTTACAAGCTCCTTCCCATGCCGGGAACACTGAAAGTGGAGATTATAGCAATTTTTTTTTTTTTTTTGGAAGAAGGGGGGTTCAGGAACCTTAAAAGCTGTTGATAAGTTGCACTTGTAAGCTTATTAAATAGCTTAATTTATCTTTCTTGCTGCAAATAGATAACATGCTAGAATGGGCCAAAGGCTCAGGTGACTATTATCAGCCGGTATCTCAGACCTTTAGTGATGAAAGAGGAGGAGGTGAACAACTCAGTGCAGAAGCTGTGGAGGGGAGGGCAGGAGAAACAAATTTTAATCAATTTCTAGTTCTTCTCTAATTCTGGTGGTACTTTGGTTAATTTTGGATGGTTAGTGAGGTGGAGTGCTGCTATCTGTGCTGCTCCAGAACCATTCTCCTCCGGAGAAGGACGCTTGAAAAAGCCAGGTTGTCAAAATGAATGTTGTTGCAGGAATGTGTTACTGTGGGTGATATCTTCAGCAAGAAAATTTAGGTCTTGAATAGAACATGCAGTGAAATGGGAACAAGGGAGAGTTAAACCTGTCATGGGGGAGAGCAGTTTCAAGATGGTGCTTTGAACTTCATGTAACAAACTAGGAACCGCATAGTGTGCACATAGTATATACGGTACTATATGCAGAAACCCTCTGAGGGGAAGAGTGGCTTATGGAAAATGGAGCAGTGAAGCTGACTGTTTGGCAGGGCAGCAAGAGCATGTTTCCCAGGTACATGAGAGGCCCTTGTGTTCCCGGTTTCCTTTGAATCAAGCACAGCTGGAACCATAACCAAGATCTTCCACATCGTAGGTGGGTGCTTTATCACCAGAAACTCAAAAGCTGTATTGGTATGAAACAACCCCTCAGTTGAATGTCAAAACTTTGAAATATTTTCTTAAAATGGCATCTTTGTTTTCTGGTGTTCTGCAAGACGTGGAGACAGAAATGAACTGCTTTGAGCTGGTTGTTTCACCTGTTGATAAACTGTGAAGACAGTGAAGGCACGGAAGGCAGCCCTGGGTGGCCATCTGTACAACCATGCACTTGGGAGGTAGCACAGGAGCTTGCAGAGTAACCTGCTCCCCTGGCAGGTCTCCATTATTTGATCTGGGGTTGGAGAGCTGTTGTAAAGGTGAAGGTTTGGGCTCAAGCTGGGATACACCAAGTGGCTCAGGCAATGAACCGGTTTCAGAAGAAAATGCTTAAATGGAGAGTATGCAATAACACCCGAGCCTGATTTCTCATCTCTTCTCAGGACACTCAGGTGCTTTCACAGATTGGAGATCATTGCATCCTTGGGGTGAGGAATATTTGGGGTGCTCTGGTTCAAGCTCACTGCTTCTGCTGGGAGGCTGCAGGGAGAGGACCCCATACTAAGAGTCAGCATCAATAATGATACTTGTGTTATATTTACTTCTTTGGTTGGTAAAGGCTCCTTGGCTAATTCTAAGTGAGGTCCAGGGTTAAGTGTAGTGACTGGGCTGGGAGATAACTGATGCTGCAGAAAGGTTCAGAAAAGCCAGAGGACATGGTAGGTATTAAGTTTGCATTCATTTTTGGAGCTGGTTGACTTTTAGGTGTGTGAGCAAAGTGCCACCAGATTATCCGTAAAGCTACAGGGAGATGCTCTAATACAAGGGTGGCATGCGTTATGGCATTTGGACAATTACAAACTGATGTTATTTCTATGGCTTAGGCTGGAAGAAGCTCAGGTAAAAAAGAGGTTCAGGTGGCACTATCAGGAAGGAGGGTGGAAACTTGTGTCACGGGGCTGCTATTAGACATTGTGATGGGCTATGGGCAGAGTTAGACTGACGGGTCAGAGCTGAGCGGAGTGCCCAGGCTGAGAGAAACTGCTCACCTCTGTTAGCGCAGGGGCTAAGCAGGGGCTGCAGGTCAACACAAAATTTAGGGCTGGTTGTGTGAAAGCCCAAGAAACAGAAATGGAAAAATTGCAAACCCTCATAATTGGAGCAGGATAAATCTGACTGCATTTTATTTATGTACTATTTAACTTCAGGTGAATAAATTGATGCCAAAATAATGTTATGTGCATAGTAGGAGAGCTGATACCACTAACTGCACTTTTGCTTTTCAGTGTAACAGCTTTATCTGAGCTTGGTCCCAATGGTAAGTTTCAGGCTCTGGAGACACCACGTTAAATGGTGTGCTTTATACACAAAGCATGCTGCCAGGTTGGGTTTTTATTTTTTATGGTGTTTAATTTTTGTATTACCATAATTGAAAACTGCCTGCATTGTTTCCTGAAACCTAGAGTGAGGCGAGACAGTTGCCAAAGTAACATCATCTTTACATTTCACCAAGTCACCGTAATGAAATTGCCTGGCCCTTAACATCTTAAAAGAGTACCGAAATGGAATTTTACTTCAGAGAAGCAAATAAGTGCAGGTTGCAAACAGGACAGGATTTTGTGCCATTAAGTGGATTATACTCCCGTCAGGGTACTCCAGATTTTACAGACACAAATCTGAATTTAACATAAGGCCCCAGCCCTAGGCCAGGGTCCTATTTGAATTATTCCAGGCTTGTGTGTAGAAAGCTGTGCTCCAAACATGAATCCAATTACCAGCCGCAGTCAGGCAATTGAACGGCTACAGAAGAAATACTCTAATAGATGGGGGGGAGGGAAGCAGGGGGAGGAGTGGGGAGAAGACTATGATTTGTGTGGTAATCAAGAAGAGAAGGTCAATTGTAATAGAACAGGCTGGTTTAGAAGACAAAGCAAATGCAGGATGCCTTCCACTCTGTTGAGGGATGCTATCAATAGATCTACTGCTTTCATTACAAAAAATGTCACTAACTGACAAGATGAATATAGGCAGGGAAAGAAGGGCTTTTGATGGATCAGGTGATTAAAACCCAGACTGCAGATGAGCAATTAACAAACGCCAAACTGATGACCTGTACAGGAACTTAAGTATATGAAGGGAGGAACGGGAAAGGTGCAGCAGTGCGCGCACACGCATGCAGCTGGTTTTGATTGATGACACAGAATAGGCTTTTAAGCATGTTTTCAACTACTGTGGGCTACTGAATAGAAACACCAAAAATGTCTATTGTCCTCGGAAAGCACATGGTTTTGTTAACAGTTTTACTGCAATTTAAGCAGCTAGCATTCTGCTTTTCTAGAGGCAGCGGGACTAGAAATGAATACCTATTGACCACCCTTTGTATGATGACTGCGCGCAATAGCTGTTCAGAGCCTGGTTTGAAGTGTCTGCTGTGTCAGTGCACGAATGCACCCATTATACATTTCAGCTGCTCATTTACTGACAGCAGCCTGGGCAGCTGACACCCACATTCCTAGAAAATTGCTTACTTTTTTTCCTTCCTCATCTCACAAGATGAGGACTTTTGAAAAATCTGAGGATATGCTTTCTGCTAGGATTGAGAAATATCAGTTAAATGTTCTGTGCGTTCCCCTACCCTACAGATCAGACTATAAATCAGAAAGAAAAAGGTTTTGGATACTTATGTTTGGTTTACTGCTGTTTACGTAATGTTAAATGTGATTCTTGTGATATGACAAATGAGCTAAGACTTTCATCAGTTTTAAAATGCTGGTGTTTATCGGTTACAAGAATTGATTGTCACAAAGCTTCTAGAACAGTGCATATTCAATTTATGGTTGAAAGAAATGCTATGGATTTCTTCAACTATTTCTGGGGTTTTAATTGTCTTTCATAATATAAAATGCTGAACCACAACATTTAAGGAAAACATAGGAAAACCTACAGGCTTTGTTGGAAACATCTGCATTTTCATTTCAAAAGAACCAGATTTTAAAAAATTGGAACACCAGAAGTTACAATGAAATGACAAAAGCTATTTATTCTATAAAAGCATATGGTGTTAATGTATCCATCAGTGCTGATAAATCCATCATGGCTTAATCTGTTGTGCTCAGTGTGGTAACAGGACAAGAAACAGCCATCTGCTTACCATATTTGATTGCTGTTTCTTTGCACAAATACAGTCCTGCTTCCAGCACTTAAGAGTGATTAGCTGTAACTTATGGAGCTTGCTGTGGTGTACCCACTGAGTAATTACTGGAGAAAGCAATTGCAAGAGCATCTGAACATGGGGGCAAATTGTTAGCAACTACATTTGTGACAAGTTTTAGGTCTAACAAATC
>NW_008824791.1:1609915-1611850 GCF_000699105.1 Pygoscelis adeliae
CCATAAGGGAAAGAAAAAAGGGCAGAGCACAGTCTGTAAAGGACGGGGATGTCTATTACAGATATTTTCCAAAGTCTACCCTACAAAAGCTTGAAAAGCTTGATTTCCTTCCCCTCCAAGCCCCCAAGGCAAAACAGTCCTTGATTAAAAAAGGGGAAAAATTTTAATTGCTCTTTCTCTCACATTCCAGGCTCAGTAATTTGTTTTTCCAGTAGTTGCACAGGATCACGGATGGGGGCTTTATGCTGTGCCTCCCCCCGTCAGGCAGACATGGGGCTGAGGGGATTGTGGGGGCTGAGGCATAGGCACGACAAAAGCTTCCGTCCCACTGCTTTAATAGGTTATTTTATTTAATATGTTAAAAGGGGTTAGTTCTCCAAAGTATTTCTTGAAATGACTGGTTTGGAGAGACTTACTCCCAAAACTGAACCTCCCTGCATCCCTACCCTGTCCTGGGATTTTATTCAGCCAAATGTCCGCCCTGGGATCTTATTCAGCCAAATGTTTGTTTACAGAGGGGCAGATTAAATGTACGATGAAAAAGAATTGATTCAGCAGAACAGCCTAAGATATTCAGAACAAGTCCAGTGTGCCTCTTCAAGCACCAATTTTATCCTATTTTAAGTTCTTAAGTAGGATTTGAGGTTTTCTTAGAACTACTTATGGTACTTCCAGCAATTTTCTTTTTGATTACCTATAACTATTACCCTTCTCCTTTTGCAGCATTATACTACCTTCTCTCCCTCTGACCAGATCCCAAGTCTCCTCCTTTTCCCCCCCTTCTCGCTCTAAGAGAAAATTAAAATGAAACTTCATCTTGCCTGTCACTAGGCTTTGCTCTAAAAAAAGTCTTAACTGTGACTTTAGAGTTGCATTGGCCTGACACAAAAATTAATTTCTCTTAAATGCATGATGTAGCTTTTTGAAGTGCTTGGGACACGTGAGAGGTTCTATGTGTCATACAACTAATGTACGTGTATTTTGCCTGCTCTGACAATGGCCAGCTGTACCTCAGGATTGTGCTCTCTGTGGTCACTTACACAGAGACTTCGCTTCCTGAAGCAGGAGCAGCATACGTCGAACAGCAGAGCTCTTAGGGCCGCAACTGCTAAGGGGACTGCCCTGATTGATAGTTTTTTGAGAAATAAGACAGTCATTTGCAGTGAGGCTGTGATCCTGCTTTTTGTGCAGTTCAGCCCATGCAAAGTGACTTTGAGGGTGGTGGTGAAGATTTTCCCCAGTGTTCTTGGGCTGCGTAACCAGCTTTGTGCCAGAGCACACCTTACCGAACCTGGGTGAGTGGCTGAGAGAAAAGAAGACATTTTTTATTCAGGTATTGACTAAGATCAACAGGTACTTAATGCCTTCTGAGGTACTTAATGCCTTCTTTGCTTCAGTCTTTAGCAGGCAGACCGGTTATCCTCAGGGTACTCGGCCCCCTGAGCTGGAGGACAGGGATGGCGAGCAGGATGAACCCCCCATAATCCAAGAGGAAGCGGTCAACGACCTGCTACGCCACCTGGATGCTCACAAGTCTATGGGGCTGGATGGGATCCACCCGAGAGTGCTGAGAGAGCTGGTGGAGGAGCTAGAGGCTGGCCAATGTGACACCCATCTACAAGAAGGGCTGGAAGGAGGATCCGGGGAACTACAGGCCTGTCAGCCTGACCTCGGTGCCGGGGAAGATTATGGAGCAGTTCATCTTGAGGGCGCTCACAAGGCAGGTGCGGGAGAACCAGGGCATCAGGCCCAGCCAACATGGGTTCATGAAAGGCAGGTCCTGCTTGACCAACCTGATCTCCTTCTATGACCAGGTGACCCGCCTAGTGGACGAGGGAAAGGCTGTGGATGTGGTCTACCTGGACTTCAGTAAGGCCTTTGACACCGTCTCCCACAGCATTCTCCTAGAGAAGCTGGTGGCTCACGGCTTAGACA
>NW_008824791.1:1612755-1645310 GCF_000699105.1 Pygoscelis adeliae
GTTAAACATTGGACCAGGCTGCCCAGGGAAGTGGTTGAGTCCCCATCCCTGGAAGTATTTAAAAGACGGGTAGATGAGGCGCTTAGGGACATGGTTTAGTGGGCATGGTGGTGTTGGGTTGACGGTTGGACTCGATGATCTTGGAGGTCTCTTCCAACCTTAATGATTCTATGATTCTATGAAGATATTTTTTTAGGAAACAGGTGAAAATGCAAATCTTTCCTTTGCAAATTCCAGAGCGTACCTTGTGTAAGGATCCTCCTTAAAAACATAAACTACTGCCCAAAACAGTCAACCATATATTGAGCCCCAAGCAACACTAATCCATGCTGCTCCAGAGGCTTTGCCCTGACTAGGGCAGGGACTGAGGGGGTTTGGGTCAGGGCAGCAGATCGCAGAATGGCAGGGGAAAGGTAGCAAACAAACTGGGAAAAAAGAAAACAAGAAGTGTTGCAGTGAGTTTTGCCATGAGCAAGTAGATGGAGCTTTTCATAAGAGAAGAAACACTAGTGATTTCCAGTTCAGAGGAATTTCCTCTGGTTGCCCATTTGTAGCCAGATAAGGCCTTGTATGTGCGGGGATGCAGCTTGGCCAGCAGCCTGAGGTCGACCTCCCCAGGCATCCTCTGTCTTGGTTCACAAAGGCAAGAACCATTACCTTTTTGTAATGGGGACAATTCAAAGTCACTAGGTAAAACCAAGCAGGAAGAAAGTCAGAAAGAAAAAGGAGAGATGCTAAACAAATTTTCCCTTGCTTATTTGTCTTTCCCAGGAGAGTTTGTGATGCCAATTTTCAGCCCATCCTGTTATAGCCAACGCAGCACAGTCCTCGCTGGTTCCTAGGAATTCGGCTTGACTTGTCTCAATGGTGCTGCCGGCTCCCATCCCCCTTGCAGAGACTTTCACTCTTGCCATCCCCCCTGCCATGACACTACTTCTCCCCTGCCGCACTCGGCAGCTCCCCAAGGAAAGGCACAATCTGCCTTTTCCCTCCTGAAAGGAGGAATGTAACACGTGACAAATACATCAGATAACTGATATTTCAGGAACAGGTTTACTTGATTATCTCTAGTTCCTCTTCCTCAACAGAAGGAGCCCATCCAAGTTCAAATGTTGGCTTCCTCTTGGGGCCAAAAGCAAGAAGTGCAATGTCAGTGCAACTCCAAATGTTCAAGGCTGGTGCAAAGATGTTCCTCATATCCCTCTGAAAATACCTCAGAAGGAAGGTGTTTGGTCCTAGCTTAGGATCTGCTGTAAGATCAACCGATTAAAAAAGACAGGGAGAGGTGCTAGACAAACAGTTTCCTGTGGCAATAATGTCCAGCTCCTGATTATCCTGGAGTAACCAGATCCCTTTAAATCTACTTAATGCTGCAGCATATGCTTGTTTTCAGTATTGAGCTGTATTTTTTCTACTTCACACATTTTTTGAACAAAGGTTTAATTCATTTTACATATCTGGTGACAGAATTCATGTGCAATCTAGAAGAAATGAGAAGATGGTTTCCCCAGGCTAGTCCTCATTCTTCCTCATTGGGAGGGAGCTCTTTTCATTCAAAGTAGCTGAGTTTTCTTTCCATGCTATAACTTGTTGCAGTACTAATTACATCTTTCCTTTAAGAGTTGGGGTCACCAATACAGAGTGATTGTGTTGTTGCTCTTTACCTTGACTGAGAAGTGGTGACTTTTGTTTGCTGCTGCTGTTGACTGGATTTGTGCCAGAGCCATATAGCAAATTAAATATTATATATCTCCCGTATAACCCTGGCTAATTTAGATCCAAAGTAATTGCTTTCAGAGTAATTGATTTACATCTATAGCCAATATTTCTGTGTGTCTTTTGTTGTTTTAATTATCTAATGATCTGATTGTGCAAGCAATACAGGATAGAGACTTCATGTTTATTTCGTTTTGCATCACAGAAAGTCAACAATTTGAAAAGTAGAGATTTGCAGTCCAAATTACATAGGACCTTTAACCTGGCCATCAATTTGACCTGCACAACTCAACATTCACATGACATTTTTATGTACAAGCATTACATATAAGAAACATCCTCTATTGCGCTGCAAGTAAATACTTAATTCTCCCATTTTATATATGATGATAGGATTTGCTTTTTGTCAAGGAATGAATCTGTATATTATTTTATTAAGGAAAAACCAAGATTGAGAAAAGACTGCCTGGGGTTTTTTGGTGTTGGTTTTTTTTCTGTTTTTTTCCTTTTTTTTCCCCCCAGTAATGCCATGATTTGATGTTGTTTGACTGTTTTGGAAGTCTGATTATAGCATTTGAGGACATAGGACACAATCAGTTCTTAGCTAATTACTTTAGCTAGTTCATTATTAATTCGCAATGCAACCTCTTCCAATAAAGCAAGTTAGTGTCTGTGCCATGCCAATAAAAGTGAAAAATGAAGCAGAAAGGACTTAGGAGCTATGGAAGGATGGGAGGTGATGTTACAGTTTTATTCCATCATTGCTGGCTGCAGGATCTGTCCATGACGACAAATGGGAAAGATTCCCGCTTGTCATCAGCGGGGGGCTGGAGGGTGGGAATGCAGCTGAAGGTCAGTCACTTACCAACAATTACGTCAATCTGAAGATGAGAAGGCAAAATGTTGATAATGCCTTTGTGGAAACCAGAGTCAGAATGGAGACCATAAATCCAGGGCATGTAGGAACTGAAGACGTGAAAGAGGACAGCTGGGATGAGAGAAGGGGTGAAGCTGATACCAAAAAATTCTATGAAATACACGAACAGAAAGCAAACTGTTGTGACAGTCTGCGCTATCAAAAGGATTGAAGAGGATATGTACCCTCAAGCACCTTGTCAATAATCTTACCTGAATCTAAATTCTCACTATGTTGGAATTCATTGGAATCACTATTTAACAAACTTTTCTGGAGGGGATTGGTGAGGCATTTGCTCCCAGCAATATCCTAAGTAATCTTTCTTTTGTTGCTGCAAGATGGGAATGAGAATAAAATTTTGAGAATTCTACACCATTAGAAAATGTTTGTGGGTAAAATTAAGTATGTGGTTGTCAGAGCCACTGAATTTCATCAGATTCCTGAAGATTATGTTTCTGTTAAATAAGAGATCCGATACTATTTCCCCCTTCATGCCCTTCTCCCTCTCTCTCTCTTTCACATGCTGCAGGTTTTTTGCTGTTTGCACAGAAAGAAAGGTCTAAGTGTAGTTTACACCAATATTGGACCTTTCACAATGGCCCAGTGAAGCTTTTCCAGAGATGCTATATAGCCTTGCTGCTATTTAATTTCTTTGGCCTTTTAAGTAGCTGCTTGTAAGTAACTTTACTACCACCAGAACTTCCTTCTCTATCCTATATAGTGTCCCTGCCTGACAATTGCAACCATATTGCCACCTATTTTATGGATGTTGAATTAGCTATAACTTTTTGTTATTATTATTATTATGTTGGTAAATACTAAGCTTTTGTGCTGTTTCCCATTGCTGTATATTGTACATATTGTTTTACAAGCTTTACAAACTGCTTCCATAACTGTAAAATCTATGAACCCTAGAGTTTGAAATAGAGTCACATAGTGCTTTAAAAAAAAGTTATTCTCATGTTATAGTCATTTGTCAGGTAATCAATTTAAAAGTCTTGTATACTGCCCTTTCAACATGTAGGTGTAATTCCTATAAGCGTTAATAGGATTTACATTTCCTATTCACTGGAGACCATATTCTTTAATTTGCTTCTCATTCTTTCAATACATAGGTAACAGGAATCTGGCGTAGGGTAAAATACTACAGTATACAGTATATTTGCAAGTATTTTCAATATTTCATTTTACCAACTTTGTCTTCAAATTTATGCTAGTCTGAGAAGTGAAACATAAAAGCATCATTTTTATCACATCTCTTTCCTAATAACATGTTACCAGATAACATGGCACCTTCTCTGGGTTTTATTTCTTAACTAATATATTTAAAGGGACATAAATCTGACTCTCAGTATTGATTACCCACCCCAGGGAAAAAGACTCAGTGGATTAAAATTCTGACATGGGAAGCCAGGGTCGTTCCTGAGGGAGCTGCTGTCAGAGCAACCATCCGGGCAAATTAGAAGATGGCAAATTAGGAGGAGAGATGGGGCGGCTGTCATCCAGAGAACAGTGAGTAAGCAAAGAACTGCAAACCAAACTCAAAGACCTGTGGGCATACTGAAAACAAAACCCCAGCAGTTTTAGGAAGAAAAATTTTTGGAACACGTTCTTGAAAATCCTGGATTAAATAGATTGAATTTCCCCCTACAGCAAGTGGGTATGTTGTACGTGTCTCTGCTGTCTTGCATTGGTGCTGAAATTGGCCGTGACATCTGGAGGCTACTTTATTATCCAGGCTTTAATATTTTAAAAAAAGGGCAAGGTAGTGTTCTTCCATAGTGAGGAAAATATTTTGTGCTTCAGCTGCGCTTTTGCATAGGCAGGAGTTTCTTTGGGGAGATTGAACTTTAGCAGGTATTTGGGTATGAGTGTGGGAGAAAACAACAAAGTGAGTTTAGGTGCTATTAACACTGTAAAGAGACAATATCCAGACTTCAGCAACTCCATCACATACACAGCACTAATAACTGTAGAGCTTTCTACAGACTCTGTTTAGTTAAATACGTTTGTAAGCTTCATCAGAACCTACCCACAGAAATTCACTGAAAGCCGTAACATTTTCATAGTATAACAATTCCACAGTCATTTTCAGGCACTTTTACTTGATATTGCATACGGTTATTTAAAAGTAGCCTACTTTTCATTCACGGAAAAAAAAAATGTGTTTGCTAGCTAACTTTCCAACCTTGCCTCAGAGCTTGACTGATCATTTCTTTCATCAGAGGTCATCTGTGCTTCTAAAAATGAAACCTGTGTGGCCATTGTTTGTTCAGTTGTTGCATATTAGCTCCTCAGTGGTTAAAAAGATCTGAACAAATAAGAGGGCTTACCCTACATTATATTACCCTTTATTAGTAGGAAATTGAAGTCTAGAGATTATTATTAAGCCTCAGCCACTGAAGGCTACCCATACTCTGAAAAAGACCCCTCAAACTGACCCTTGATCAAGCTGCATTAGGAGGCTTTTACCCTTGTTACTAATTAAATAAACAGTTCTGACGGTATTATTCTTCTTCATAGCCGTTTCATGACATCAGCTCTCCGTGGCACCCACGGACAAAGAGAATCGGGTTCCTGTCTGAGATGCAATGGTGTATTAAGGGCCTGACACTGGGCCATCCGCTGCTCGCCTGCCCTGTTATGTTTAACACACTGGTGTATCAAGTGTCAAAGGGCTTTTCACTGAAGTTTGGGGAGAGTAAGGACAAGGTTTCCATTAAAATAGAAACTTCACAGAATTTGTTTTTCAGTTGGAGGCAAAGCAATTAAATTTCTGCCTTGGTGTGCCAGAAAATACAGAAGGAAACAGCTTGACGAGTCTGAGAGGCACAGACATAAAAAAAGAGGGTATTTGGGTAACATTGGTGCCTTTCCACTACTTAACTCAGCTTTTTATTAAGAACGTATCTTTACAAACAGGTTTCTTCACTTCAAGGTAGGCATAAGGTTAAGGTAAAGAACTTTTAAATTTTTGCAGTGTTTCAAATGGAAATTTCATTTTGAAGGGCATAATCTCTGTGCCAGTGTGACCTAAAAGGAAATAAATTCCAAGCAGAGTATTTATTATTTTCTGGGAAAAAAGTCATCTTTACTTTAAACAGATAGAGTTCGCTGGAAACAAAATAGAGATGGATCTGAGGTTTATTTTGTTTTTCTGATTTTGTCTGTGTGAAGGAAGCCCTGAGGTTTACACAGAGCTATGGTCAGATCAGAAGGTCCAGCCTGGATAACGGAAGTTCTTGTCACTCAGGATGACATAAAGGATCACCCCATTGCTCTGCTGTGGACTCCACTGCCTTCCAGTCCCGATTATGGAGAACATATGAGCAGGAGTGAGAAAAATAGATGTGCATATAATCAAAATAAACAATCAGCTCTTTTTCCCAACATTATTGGTTTTGGTTTTCTATCTTTGGTATAATGTGCTCTTAGGGAAAACATATGGGCCAGGACCTTGGTTCTCCAACCAATGAAGGCTTGACTTCAGCTTCAATATTCTCTATAAAAGAATAAAATCCTAATTTAGCTAATTAAGAAGCAGCCATTATGTATTTTTGTTTGGTCATTTTGCATTTCAGAAATCTTATGACTTACGTGAAATTAATCTTGTTTGAATTAGAATATTTTCAAATTTAAAAAAATCCAATTCAAATGCTAAAATTTCTAACAAAGAGAAAAATCTGCTTACAGTTGTTGGTAATTTGTTCCTGTTGCTAATACTCCAGTCGATTAATCATTCTCACGGCTCTTCTCTAAACCACCTCTTTACTAACACCCTCATCAATAGGGCACCCTCCTGCAATACCGTGCCATAGCTTGCAGGAAAATATCACCGTGTCCCTGCAGGTTGTTACTCAAGGATTTTGACCCAGCGCTGGCACGACTGGTTGTCTGGCCGTCCTGTCTTTCCCTCTTTCCCATTTCTGTGAGAGTATCCATGCGATCTCCTCTAGCAGGAGGACTTGGCTCTGCCTCAATGTCAGTGGGCTCCAGTGCTGGTGTCACCCACCCCAGTGCCTCCGTTTGCAGTATCCCAGGGTACGAGAGAAGGCAGAGGCTCTCTGCCTGCTCCCCCACTTCCAGAATACGTCTTTTATTAGCCTTTAAATTTACAGGATCACAAAACGTATTTTTCAAAGAAGATGGCACAGCTTAGAAGTCGTAATGTTTTAAACTTCTCTGTGAAAGATGGATTTGTTGAAAAATTACTAACAATCTATAAATCTTTATAAAAACAGGATCAATTCTGAAGTAACTGTTTATTTTATTGCTCATCTGTGTCACGGTAGCTCTTGATGACATAGAAACTTGAAGCGCAAGACATATTGTTTGTCAAACACTATAAATTGTCGTTAGCAGTGCTTGGAAATTTTTCTTTGAAGTGCCTTCTACTAGAAAATGAAATCTTGTGGAAAGCAAAACATTTTGTAGAAAAGTTAACTAAGGTCAATCTCTTTTGCGGGAGAATGGCTAAGAACAGTAAGCTTGAAGATTTCTATTTCGGTATTTCTGCAATAAATATTTTTTTCTTTGACTTTTTGTTACTGTTTTTATAATATATAGCTTTATTAAGACTTAAAAATTTAGAAAGGAAATTTTAATTTCATAAAAGCTAAATTTATATCTACTCAATGCATTTTTTATTTTTTGTTTGGTTTTCCATTTTGCAATAGAAAGTTCTAAAAATTGCATAAAACGTTATTCTTGGAAATCTTTATTTGCTTATGCTGTTGACAATTTGACTCGCACTTTTGCTCAAGGCTAAAGTCAGGCTGAGAGACTTGCTTTCACAACCTGCTAGCTTGGGAAAATCAGATGCGGGAACTCGAATATGAACAGCGTGGATGCTGGAGAGAAGACTTGCTCGAGCCTTACAGCACAGTGAACCCGAGCCTAACTCATGGATAGCACGGCGTAGACTATTACAGGCTCTCTGCAGGGACTAGTCATGCCGTGCACTGCATGAGATTGCGCCTCCTGCCTCTCAGTGCTTCCTCACAGTTTTCAAGAGGCAAACCAAGCTTCAGGTGTGAGAGAAGAAATGCTTCCTTCCTATGGATAAGGTATGGGGAAGTTGAGGTTATACTTAAGGTCACAGGAAATCTAAGAAAAATTCATGATTAGCCCAGTTTCTACTCTGTTCTTGCTCCTTTTTTAACTCAATTTACAACCTTCTTCTGGGAGGCATTATACCTACACATCCTTTGAGGCAGAATTCATTGTTTTCAATTTTTGTTTGTTCATTTGTCTGTTTTTTCCCCTTGTTCTTCTAGGATAATGATTTCTATAGAAAAATCAGCATTCATTCATTCATAATTACCAAACCATGGTATCTGAGATACTGCTGAGATGATTTTTCTGAATATAAGTTGTCCTTTGAATAGCAACTGTCATAATTAGGTAGTGATAAAAGTGATAAAAGGCATGAAAATACCTTCTTTAGAGGTATCACATTCTAACAAGGATCATCAGTGTATATTTTTCCTAGCTTAAAGCTGAGCACATAGATTATGTCAGAAAAGGACATAAATTCTTGCTGTGTGCTATACTGTGTCATAGTATAATGTCACGCAGTTTATACTTACAGTGCATAAATGTCAGACTCTGTCACAACGGAGAAAAAAAGTGGCCTTGTCCCAGGGCAGCCTAACCTTTCTTTTTTTCTTTTTCTTTGTTTTTTCTTTTCTTTTCCCTTTGGTGGAGAAGAAAACCCCCTGCACTGGGTGACCTTGCAGCCTCAGTGGAATGTGCGTGTAGGACACGTCCTGAATTCTGGTACTGCAAAATTTGGTGCCCTCTATGTAAATCTCTGCTTGAAATACATCTGCGCTGTGAGTTGATATGACTGATGAAATGTTGTGAAGCCAGAACGAATCATAACAAGGTAGTTATAAGGGATGGGAGAGTGTAAATAAAAAAGCAGAGATATTAAAGCAATCTTTTAACCATAACATTTCACAGAAAGTGAAAGGGTGGGGAGCACTGTTGGAATAGTTTTCCTGAGCTTTCTATGTGTCAGTTGTTAAGCTGTCCTCCAAGAAATCCTCAGGTGTTGAGAGAGTGCACACTCAGCAGTGTGCTTCGATGTCTCACATTAGTGCTATGTTCAAATGTTCACTATAGAGCATAAATTGTTGTATATCTTAGGGAGAAATCTCTCTGTCCTTTTCTTAAGATTTGCTCCTAGGAATGGCACCTACTGGAAAGAGGAATTAAACCTTTGTGTAAAATTACAGAGATTTTATTTAGTGTGAAGAAATGGATTGGCTTTGGATCTGGATTTTTCCATTTGAGCCAATTTCTAATTCAGGGGGAAGATCATTGCAACTCTCTACAAGTCTTCAATTCACAATTTTGTATTATTTTAGATTAACGCCCCATCTTGCTTAACTGCTGCACTTCAGAAAGCACAAGGTATGGAAAAAATGACTAGCCACAAAACTCCACATTTATAGCAGTTACGTGAATACATTTTTTGTTTTACTTGCATATCTCAAAAGCTACAGCAATTCTAAGAATACAATCTCTCATCTCCTCTTTTCATGCTACAGTAGATCAGTAAATGTCTTAAATTTCCTTTTTCCTTTTAGCTTGTTTGAGAATCTACATTCAAATTTAGCAGACAGACTTAAAACTATAGGACTTTGCTATAAAAGCCAGTGTTTGTTGGTTTTTATACATATAAACATATATATGCATATATGTCACCAGGCTGTATGCAGTAGGTGCTTGGAAGGGATGTTTCAATAGCTTCAGTAGCTTAATCTATGTTTTCTCCTTATCCCTCCTCAGATAGTGGATTTTTGCTTTTATCTGTTTTCTCCTGTAATGAGATTGGCTTTTTCCATCTCTTAATTTGAGCCTGTTCCCAGCTAAATCATTTGGGAAAAGAATTTGGATCTTCTCATCTTAGGTTGTAGGAGAAATTCAAAGAGAGAAATTGCATTAGTTGTGTTGCTGTTTACTTCACTGCAGGCTGTCTTTATGATTTCTTTTTTATAGGAAGTTTTCAGTGATTCCATTATACCTTTTCAGCTCTTTGGAACAATGATGAAATAAAGCTTTATATTTTCTAAATATGAAGAATAGACTTTCCAGAGAAGCTGATTTAGGTTTCCTTTCCAAGATCAAATGCTGAATTTAACCCAAGAGGCTTAAAAAGGCCTATGGATTTTAGACAATATTTTCCGTTACTGAAGTGGGATGATTAACAAGATGCTTGAATAACAGGAGAGAGGAAAGATCTTAATGTATATATACTATACAAAAACTAAGAGTTAGTTTGTGATCATGAAGAAACCCATATGTTTTGAATTACTTTAGTTGCCTGTAACAGTTTGTATGTTATTGGTTTCATTTATTTATTGTATTGGCCTTGGTGCATTAATACTTCATAGACACATATAGTAAGTGATGATTGACAGATGTTTTAAGGCCCTGATTCAAGAACGTATTTTGGCACACGTTGATGCCTATTCAGGTGAAAGTCAAGTAAGTTAAAGCACTGCCTTGGATGTAGTGAAACATGTGCTTAAATGCCTTCATGAATCATGGCCTAAATAATACTCCCTCAAGGTAAACCAAATACATTCCTCATTCTTTTAGCAGTGAAAAATGTAGATCCCTAGACTTTGTCATTCTGTTTCTGAGTGACTTCTTTGATTCATACCAAAAAACTTTCCTGAAAATTATCATCACGGGAAAAAGGACAAAGCAAGTATTGATACCAGGCCTTTGATCGGTCCTGAGCAAAACATAAGCAGGAGCATTAAAAAAGAGTGACTTTCCTAATGAGGTTGCTACGGAAATGTCAATAAGCAGAGAAGCAAATTAAATGATCTTGTTGGCACTTTTTGTTTCTGTTGTTCTTTCCTAGCAGCGTATGGGAGGAATATATTCAGGATGTCTTAATGTTGCACCAGTGACTGTCACTTGGATGCCTTATAAAATGGCAATTAGATCAGTAAGTTTGCCATGGAAGGGGCAATTTGCTCCTATTCTTAACGTGAGAGACGGAAAAACAGTGGTATCCATTCAGAAGATATACTGCAGCGGAAACCTCCCTGTCTGAGACCAAGCAGTGCTGCAGGATGTTCGGTAGCAATTCTCAGGTCTGGTCACACCACGGTGGCAGCCAGCCTTTATTTTAGCTTGCCAGCCATGCCCAGCCTGGAGTGTTTTAATT
Organism: Pygoscelis adeliae; assembly: GCF_000699105.1. NCBI lineage: Eukaryota > Metazoa > Chordata > Aves > Sphenisciformes > Spheniscidae > Pygoscelis > Pygoscelis adeliae. The sequence goes on from NW_008824791.1 coordinate 1,623,576, forward strand.
GCTGGCAGTGGCTGCCCTTTTGTTTTTATGTATTCCCTTTCTCAGTGTGCCTTCCATTATGGTTTGTTGGCAGCTCTGAAATACTGGTGGTTCCAACAGTGATTGCTTTCATAAGAGTCATGAGAGAGTGCACCTTTAATATTATCTGCACCGTAGGTAGAATGCAATAGTTATCCTTGGCGGCATGCCAGTGAATAGAAAGTGACATTTTAAATGGACACTACTGGTGCATCAAGCAGATGAAAGTAAAGGGAGGCTGTGACAGCTAATGAAAGGCTGCTATGGGAAATGTCCAGGGCGAATTTGTTGTTTACAGGCAAGTATACCTGATTGGATGGGGATACAGCTGATTGCAAGTCGCAGTGGGAATAAGGAGCTATTGCGTGATGAATGCAGCTCTCCCAGGATGGCATTAGTTAGTCCTTGCCTGTGGAGATTCATAGGTTAAGCAACATCATCTGAAGTGCCATCAGCAGTGGCTGGGAAAGAAATTTTTGCTGCTTCATGTGGGGAAAACAGCCTCTTGCAGCTCATTTCCAGATGTTAATAAAAACAAAAGTGCAAACGCACAGAGAGCAGACTTTAGAACCAGACAAAATCAACCTGGCATCTTACCCTCATTGAAAAGGTTAAAAAAAAAAAAAAATCAGTCTTAAAATCATACAATAAGCTAAGGCTACTTAATTGCATTTACACAACTCATATCACTTGCAACTGACTGCTAAAAGTGATTTCTGGAAAAATGTTTGTGTAAAAACATTAAGGGATCTACACGGGCATTTTAACACAGCCTGTGTGCCAAGTTCTAGTCCCTGTGAAGTGAGGAGGTTTTTAAGCATTGGCCTCAGTGTGACCATGAATTGGATCAAATTGAGTCTCCGCTAATACATCACTTCATTCAGCAATGTCCTGGCTAGCATAGTCAGTTTTTAACACAGCTATTTTTACAGACATTCAATAAAATTTGATTTTGAGAAAGGTAATAAAATCTCAATATCAAACTTGAAATAAAACTTGTCTTTTTATTGTGGCCCTACTGCATTTATTTTTCAGAATTCTCAAGCTAATAATTTATTTTAGATTTGTTTTTTTGAGCACACCTTCCTTTATATACAGTCATGGGTCAGTGTTAAAATAGCAAGAACTAAAGGCAGGATTTCCAAAAATTTCAAGACAAAGCTTCCAACACACAGATCCAAGATGGATCTGCAAAGGTATTTACCAAATGTTCAGAATGAAGACTAGGTGTGTTCTGGAATTTTTGAACACTAAAATAAACGCCATCGCACTCTTCTCAAGTTTTCTAAAAGCGTATGCTAAAGGAAGTTGCGAGTTAAAAATTGACCTGCCTATGAATATTTTGGGGTGTGTGTGTATGCATTTGCTTATGCATATATACCTAAAACATATTAATTATCTCTTGTTCTCAGTAGGAAAATCCAGAATAGTTTTAGATGCACAGCTTTGCTGTTTCTTGACAGAGTGGATTAAGCCGGGTAGTTGATTCAGCAGTGGTGTTTTTGTTGGCATGAGGTTGGTTCTTCCTTTGCGAGCTGCAGGAACAGCAGATGTTGAACTGTTGGGATTCTGTGAGCTCCTAAAAAAAATATTGCTTAAAGAAAATCCATACCCATGGCATCCTAAGAATTCTGTACGGTTATATTCACCATCGGTTCACATTTTGAATTTTGACACACTAGTGGCAACTTTAGGAAGCCACCAGAAAAGAGACAACAATGCTAAAAGCTCATGAAATATAGCTATCGCTAATAGAGATAATTGTTTCAAGGCATGATGTGAAAGGAATTGCAGGTATGTTCTTATTTTCAAGCAGCTTCATTCTTCTCAACAGGGACCTTTTGCTACTGAATTATTTAGGATCATGTTGTTTGTTGTGATTGAACAGAGTTCAAATTTAGAAACCAGAAGGCAAACAAAAATGAGAAACTAGGACTTCAGAATAAGTAAGGATTTGAGGCTGCGATGAGTTCTCATCCTGCTTTTTTCCTTTGCTTGTGAAACTCATGAGCACGGCTGGCACTTGGGGAAGGCACTGCTAAGACTGATAATTTAGATTTGTTGGCCTTACGGCTGGCTCTCTCTGCAAAGGGCAGATGCTGAGACTGGTAGTCTCTGCGTGCTGTTTATGTGGGGCACTGAGAAGAAAATCCCTTCTTGATTTCCTGCAACCTCTTCTTTCCCTGCAGAAGCACGGTAACTCAACTCAGCTTGGTCCCTGACAAGAAAGGGGAACGATGCCAAATGCCAGGCTGATTTCTGAGCCAACTGCCTGCCAACGGCAAAGAAACAGATGGGGAAGAGGCAGAGGGTGGAGAGTGCTACCCCAGGGCTGCTGCAAAGGGAAGGGAATCCTCACTCTCTGTGAAGGGAAGGCTGTAGGAGGAGATTTAGGGATGTGTTTGTGGGGGAAGCAGAGATGGGATGGAGGACCTGGTTTTCTTTTGGTGCTTGGTGACCATGGAGCTTAGGGCAAGATAAACCAGTAGATGCAAAAATTCACACCTGGATTATCACCATATCTTAACAACCATGGCTGCAACAAGACATTAAAGGCATTCTTGACAAGGACTAGCATCCTTTGCAGGTGGCTGGACTGAGACTCACACAAACAAGCTCTGGGATGTATTTAGGGCCCAGGGTTCCAGTCACGGTGCACAGCAAAGCTCTGTGGTATGAGATTTTGCCTCTGCCACACACAAACTGTTGAATTATTTTCAAATACAGAATGATTTCTGGGACTGATTTCTAATTACTTGACATTTTTAGCAGAGAACTGAAAGATTTAGTTCTAGCTTAAGGCAAACAGGATTCTTCCTGATGCGTGGCTTGGGATTTGGGAGCCATGTAGGGTGATGAGGTACCACCAGTCTACAGTATTTCAGGAAATACAGAGGCTGGTGTGAAATTTGAATGCAGGTGTTTTCACTGGTACAAAAATGGACTTGCATTTACTGAAAAATGGCAACTTACACTGGAAATTGCCAAAGGTATGTACAAGTACAAACCATTTTGTAGTAGCATAGCTGTTCAAACCAAAATTTGTAATGGATTAGCTACATTTCTTAAGGATGTAAAGGACAAAAGGCAAATGTGTGGAATGGTGTGGAAAGTCGGCAGATTGAAAACTTACTCTTAGCAGAAAGATTGTTCAAATTGAGCTCTATGTAGTTTAGAGGACAAGAAGCATATACAATGAACAGAAGACATAAATTTGTTTTCAGGCAAACCAGGTAAAAGCTGTTTTCCCTTGCTTGCTTTGTACAGAAACCAGAGATGCTTTCTTAGCATACAGAGAAAATTGAAATTATGCGTGCTTATTTACAGACTGAAAAGACTTATGTTTCTATTCTAAGTGTATAAAGTGCTTGAGGTTGGAAGTTGCAGTTAGCAAATGTCTGTGAGCAGAAGGGCAGCAGGAGAATAATTACCTGGGAAAAGTAACTTGAACCATCTACTCAGAGCACTTGAATTGCATTTCCTGTATTTTCCAGATGTGTGTCTTTCCTTGTGCATGTTCACTTCTTCCTAAATCAGAAATAATTTAATTCAGTGAAAGTGTGTTTTTTGATGACCAAATCCATATTTAAAACAAGAAAAAAACCTACAAACCACCCTCTCTGAAAACAAAACCTTAAATAATTCCAACTCATAAGCAAGTAGAAATGTTATCTGGATGAAATCAGGGCAGGATGATAAGCCTGGACTCATGACTTCCAAGCAACATCTATTAGCTTTGGGAACATAGGAGCATTCAGTCAATGACTCTAGAAAAAGCTGTTCATGATTTCAAAAGCTCAGAAGGACCCTGAAATAGCCATACCTACTCATACTTGTAGGATAGGAAAGGTCTGAGGACACTTTCTCTGTGCTCCATGCACTACAGACTCCACATTCAACCCATGTCGAACTGCAGAGCAGATTAAGCTTGCAGGATAAGGGCGGGGGCAGGAAAGAGGAGTGAGGATCTGCCGATTTAAGAAATGACACAGCTCATAGCTCCCAAAGAGACATGTATCTTTGTGAGCTCCTGCAGTGTGTCTGTGTGTCTGCAAACATGGTGACATGTCTAGGCAGGCCTGTGGCAAAGAGGTGACCTGTTAGTATAAAATGATAAGTGCAAAATTAGCTATTGTAGAATAGATGCCAGTAAAAATCTCCAAACAAGTCCCAAATAGATCAGTTTAAATTTCCCCTCCTTTGTGATTCCTCAATGGTGTCTTAGATTCATGTGGAATTTCTCTACTTACGTGACTGGAGGAGACCCAAGGAGAATGTCAGTCATAGTCTGATTAGCATGAACTCCTTAAACTAAGGCTTCATCTTTGACAACTGTGTTATAAATGTATTCTTCCAAAAGTAACCAGAGGACAGGTACCTATAGATGCTATCCATCACCTTCAAATCTACTGACTTACTTGCAACCTGCCTTCATAGACTCACTTTGTATTCCTTAACCTTGGTTAGATTTTTTTTTTAAGAGTTTGAACTCTGCTGGACAAGTTCTGGCCTGAATAAGAATTTTCTTCTCTTTACAGGAAGCTGTGGAGACCTAATAATTGAGATGAAAACTTCAGCCAGAGATGTAGTTTGTGTGCATTTAAAAAAAAAAAAAGCAATAAAAATAGACTAATGCTGATGAATTTACAAGAATTCCTCAAACCCCTGGCTGTGACATCAATTTTTTGCTTGGTCTGACTAGGTAGCAGCTCTCCTTGAACACTGAAAAGGGCCAAACTGAGAATGCAAGAAGGAAAGCAATGCTGAAAGCAAGGAGGTTTGTGAAATAGGAAAAGGGGCATGTCACAATATTACTCCCTTTCTCCTTGGGACCACTAATTTCATGACAGTTTGAAGCAAGGGCAGCCACCTTCATCAAGAGTCTGAGTAAATATCTGATAATAATCCTATCTCAGGATAGGATTTTGCTGCCATTTTTGCAGATGGGAAATATCTAGACAGTATCATAAAAGACTAACTAGTTTGTGGGGTTTGCTTACCTGGTATTCAGTGGCTTGGGTTTCATTTTGGACTGTCTTTAGTTAATTTTAAGAGCACTAGGAACTTTTGAAGTTCTGGTGATCCCCATATCGGCCGAAACATTAAAATTTAAGGCACCCCAGAACAGTGAGGCTGTGGAAATTTGAGTTCGAGTGATTAATCGAAACCTCCATATCAAGTAGGAACCAGAAACAGAATCATAGTTCTGGGATTTCCCCGTTTCCCTATTCAGGGTCTTCTCACCAAAGTGACAAGTGGAAACATTTGTGCCTCCTTCATGAACTGAGACAAGTTGTTCCAATGCCAAAGGCACGACACAGCTCCCAGCACCGTGCTCTCCAAAATTGTCTGCTAGCGTAAGATGTCTGACGTTAAATCCAGGCTTATAACATCATTCATTCTTTCAGCGTTTCCACAAATTATCGTGTGACGCCGAGGTGCAACTCAGGGATGCTGCCAAGTGCCAGGGCATGGATTTTGGCTGATTCCTGCCTGAACCTGTCCAACTGTTGCTGTGACTGGTGCTCTGTCCAGCCATGCATGCTCATCTGAATTTCAGAAATTGTTTATCCCATTGATAAAATAAATGCATAGTCAAAAATAAAATTATTTTTGAACAGTAAGGTTGGGACCTGAAGGGCCCTGCACCAGCACATGGTGAAATACAAACTCTGTCAACTACTCAGGTGACTGGATCCCACGTTGGTTACTGACACAGAATCTCCCCAGGTACGTAAATAGGACTAGGCAATTTTAACTGCTTTTTGAACAGTAAATTTCTGTCTTTGCAAATGTTTATTTTGCATACATTCCATGTAATTCTTTCCAAAACCCCATGCTTTTTAGTTTATTTCACCTCTCAACCCCTCTTCTACTTTAAACACTGCCAAAAGGAGTCTGGATAAGAAAGGAAAAATCCGTCAGAAAATGAAAACGAGCATCTGTACACAATCATATCCTCCATCAGTGTGAATACAAGACACTTGAGTCTTATATAAAGCTGCAAAAATTACGTGCCAAATTTGTTGCAGGTGTAGGCAGAAGCAAGAAAATATTGAAAGACAGAGAAAAGAGGGTTAAAACACAAGCGTACAAACATTTATGAACAAAAGAATAATTCTGAACATGTTCCTTAATATTTAATGTGTTACAGCTCTTTTTTTCTGTCTGTTTATGAAATATTTTGCAACAGATATTTAGTAGAAAAATAACACAACAACAGATGGATCAGATGCCTCCAATAGTACAGGTTTTATCCAGCTGTAATTTTTAAAAATGCATATTTGCAGGCATTAAAAGTCCTGTGGACTCCTTTTTGGAGAAGTTAGTTTCTCAGCATATTCTAGCTTGCAATGAATTGTGAGACTGGTTAACTTGACTTTGCTTTCTGTCGCTAACATGAGCTTGTTGTGTTGTTTTATCATACAATGTATGCTGTATATCATTTTCTATACCTTAAAATCATTCCATAGAAGATACGCTGGCTTTAAAGGAGAGAAGATTTAATATTTGTATCTGCAGCCTTCCCAAATGACCTGTCTTCTTTTTTTTATTTTTTATTTTTTTAAATTACCATTATGTGGACCTTAACCTAATGAAAACAAAACTGAGGAAAACAAGAGGTTTCCTTTCACCTTTTTTAAATTAAATATTTCTGATTTTAATGAAGATATTATTAAGGAGAGTTGAGCACCAACCGAAAGTGAGGAACTGGAGTTTGACTATATTATCGGGTCCTGATCCTCTAGCTGACTTTTTAGAACAGACTTGGACATGTAATCTGAATGATGCAAACTATAGAAGAGCTTAGAATGAAACACCGTTCATATGTAGAAATTGCAAAAAGTCGTTTCAGTCATTTTTATCTCTAACAGAGTTGGCTAACACTTCCTTTTAAAACAAAACAAAACAAAACAAAACAAAAAACCATTTTGGAAAAGAAGAGAGATCTGCTTTTCCCATGCGAAAAGTTAAATATTTTGCCTAACAGTTGAATATGGTACGGCTTGTGTCCAAAAACCTGCTAATTTTTTAATGCCTGGTGGGATTTGTATTTTGGTACTTCATTAATTCATCTTGCTCTCTGGATCAGGCTTCTCATGTCATTCCACAGCTCAGCAAGAAGGGAGGTGACTTTGGTGAAGTCTGGGAAATACTGTCTGACCTAGGAGTCCAACATTTAAGGGAAAAGGAAAACTCTTCAAACTCTCATTTCTATAAATTGCCATGCTAGTGCTCACTAAACGAAGTTTGAGATCTGGTTGTTTCTGTCAAAATGCTAACACTAGAGCATGGGATCTTAATTTTAGACATTTAGGTGGGGTTTTTTGGTATGTGTGGATATAAGATAGATAGAAGTAGTTAGGAGATGGAAGAACGGGCTGCCCTGGCACATAGACTTTGCCCCTTCAGTTTGGAGCCTGTAAAAGTTACAAGAACAAGTTACAAGAAGATCCATATGTTCGGGGGTGTAGCCTGTGTCACTTGAGTCAGGTATAATCTTACGGAACTTGTACCTTTTCTGTTAACAAAATTTCAGGGTACTGAAACCTGAGTTAAGTCTGTATGGACTTATATGATATGTGGAATATCTACAGACTCCTGGAATCCTTAGCCTGATCTAGAAGATGAAATGGGAAAGGGTGGGGAGGGCTGATCTATCCTCACTACTACTTTGTTCAAGGTCCACCTAAGAGGGTGGAGCATATTGTCATCTTAGCAAAATATTTAATGTTGTTGTTGTGGCTTTGGAAGAGCAGATGTCGCATATTTTCTTTGTATAACAAACTCACCAAAGTTGTATCTTTTTCTGGTGGCTAATTAACACATGAAACCAATTGGCATCTACAATATTAGGCAGAGTTGCCTCGATCCAGGGCAATTGGTAAATCAAGCTTCTTTCAGAAAATTTGTATCTTAACTAATAAAAGGCTAATGGTTCCTTTTACCTCTCCCCTATATTAACAGTCCCAAGAGGACTGACTAGTGTAGTGTGTGAGCCTGAACAGCTTGATGGAGTTGTACAAGTGTAGACTTCATTGCTTTGATTAGGGATGTAACCTTATTCATTTTACTTTTGGAAGTACACTTTGGTTTGTAGTTGCCTGCAGGTATGCAGGCACACCAGTATGCGTATCTGCTTTCAAGAAGTTCATCTTAAAGACTAAATGTAAGTTTGAATCAGGAAGTGTACACAAGTAACACAGCAAATCCACTCTGTTATTGAGATATTTGGTGGCATTATAGAATTATGCTTTCTTAAGAATGTTATCTTTCCACAAGATGTTCTTTGCGAGGTAGTTTCCTTTATTCACAACAGAGTCAACTGATGCCAATTGTACTGCTTCTGAATTAGGGTAATGCTCAGTGTAACAGATCATTGTGTCTAATGCAACAATAATCATCCACGTGCCTCTTGGCATACATATTATTGTAGAAGAATATTATTAAATAACAATATTGGGGACTGAATCAATTAAAAATATCAGTATTTGACTGTTGTGTAATATATCTTAGCCTGACAGAGCACATATTTTCTTATAACCTTTGAATATATAAGTACATACCGATTTAGCTTCCTATTACCTTACTTTGGGCTAAAGATGCTTGATGGACAGCAATATTTTGCCCTCTCCTCAGTGTTAGGTAGTAACATACCTCCTTTACAGGGTAACCTTTAGACCTTGCTGTGCCAACTGAATGATTAATTTCCTCACTAGCTTTTCATCCTGGCATTTTCGGGGACGTCACTCCAAGTTCTAGAATCTGCAAGCAGTAATTAAAATAATCATGGGAAAATATTCATTAATGCTGGGGCTTTGATACTTAGAACTTTCCACGGGATGCAGTCTAATTTACACATCACGTATTGGAAAAGCGGCTCCCACTTACTGAGTAACTCAGAGTGTTTTCACAGTAGATCACAGAAATTCAGCATGTGAAGACCACAGAACCAAATCATCACTTGTGCAAGATGAAGCAATAATTTCAGCAGATGCAGCAAACTTGATTCTTCTCCAACACTTGCTTTCACCTTCCCCTTTCAATTCCTTTAATATTAATGGCATTGACTCCATTAGAAATGACAAGAAGAGTGACTAAATAATTTTATTTTTCTTCATTCTCAGTATGTTTGAGATTGCACCTCTAACTACATTATTTTTAGTACTTCAAACTAGCTCCCTGGAAGTCTCCTTGCAGCATCTTGTTGACTTCTGCTCCCATTCGGGCAGCTAAGAGCGTGGTTGCTACCCTCTGTGTGAACCAGCACTAGAGGAGGGGAGGATGTGCTCTCTTTCTAGGCATTTTACTTGAGTTCCTTGACAGCAGAAGTGTAATACCACTCAGTCTACAGCTTAGATGCAGCACAAACTTCAGGAGTTCGGAGCTACGGCCGAGAAGAAAAGTTATGCTCAGCCTCCCTTAGCTTTGGGAAACACAACTGTAAAGGTCTAGCAGTACTATGCACAAATGTTCTTTGTCTTTTGGATTTTTTTTCCCTCAAAATCTTATTTCTGTCTTGGTCTACTGCTGTTTTGCAGAAATGGCAAAAGGAACATCCCTGACACAAGCGTTATCCGTGCTGAATCACAGGTACCCGGCTCTGGCTCACAGCCAGAGACTCCCAGCTAGAGCTCTGTGTAAGAAAAGGTACTTCCTTGGATAGACTTTGCTGGAAACAAACTGAAGTGAGAGGGGGGCACAGAGGAAGCAAACACAGGCAGATAATGTACAGGAGAGTTTTAGTCAAAGCGGCTGAATTTTTTTACAACCATACGATTAACTGAAAATGGTGGATTATAATTTGACTGTTAGATAACTTATTAGTTAATAGGCTGGAATATATGTCCCAAAACTGTTGAGAGTTGTGTACGTTTTTAAAACCTCCATTTCTATCAGCAGAGAGAGCAATTTTTCATGAACAAAAACCACTGCTGAGTTTTGGAATCTCCCAGACCTATTTTTGCTTATTTCAATGAAAGTGCTTTTCCTCATGGGGCTTGTGTGCTGATCTGTACTATTGCCATGTGTGTCACATGTGAAAATAATTCAGTGAGAGTGCCTGTGTTTGTATGTGGTACATATGTATATATATATACACACACGCACATATACACACATATATATTCTTATTTATACTCATAAATCATTTCTTTCAAGAACAGATGCTCTTCTACTGTTCTGTATCTCAGCCTTTCCACACTCAAGAGTGCCACGATTTGGAAAAAATTGCAACTGTCACAACTCTGCTGTAGTAATGGTTTTGTAAGAACCAGCTTAATAAAAACATCAGGCCTCTCTGTTCCAAACAATTTTATTACAGTTAACAACTCAGCCAGTTATCAAGTATGTTGTCATCAATGCACTCTCTCTCTCCGTGAATGATGACACGAATGAGTTTTGGATTTCTGTAGCATCTTGCACATATACGCACTGTCTTACAGCTGTGCAGCAGTCTTTCTAAGGAATAAAACCACATGGCAAGGAACAGTAGCTAAAAAAAAGCTATTTTGTGTGAAAGCTGTTTTATTATTATAAGGTTCCACAGGCATCGAATTAGTTTACCTGCATTAATTTACGCAAAAAATATGCAAAGTCCACTTCCTGGACTTTGGCTGTACGGGTCTTTATTCTTCTAAACTAAATACGGAATTTTTAATAACTGTGTGAGTTCCTTCCAGGAATCAGCTCTGGCCGTCACCTCTCCAATGCCTACTCCGTTCCTTGTGTTTGCATGGGTGCCTTACCATGAATAACCTCCTTAATGTAAATACTTCCATAGCTAGAATTCATAGAGACTTTTATTTGCCTTGTGTATCATTCTTACATATATAAAAAGTGTGTTCATGTGAGATTTCTAGTCTTTCAATTAATTCTTTTTTCTTTTGAAAGTGTAACAATGTTAGCTGCACTTTACCCCCTAGTAAATCTCTGCTTAAACTGTACTGCATTTTTATTGCTATTTTTTCAAGAATATGCTACAGAAACATTCTCTGTGTATCAGCTGAATGTGGAACTGGCTATTATGTTAGTCAGCCTTCACTGATATGCTTCAGTTTTCCTCTGCTTTTTTTAATGTCCGATATTTCAGGAATGAGTTGGTTTAGAAACTGAAGCTAAGAAATGTAGACCTGGGAATCATTACTTTTAAGTAATCCGGAGAATTTTGTAACAAACTGATCCTCAGATCTTATGCTGTTATTTATGATGCTAAACAAAATGTTGATTCTGTGGACTTTTACCTCTAGAAAACACAACCGAGTGTGATTCATTGTGGCTTCTGGGAACCAGTAAATAGAAAAGTTGAGTTTTTGAAAATGTATTCTCACTGATTTTTTTTTGTTTGTCTCCTTTTTTTCCTCCCTGTCTCCAGAGACATGTTCAGTGTATGGTAAACTAAGGCCATTATATTTTTCCAGAGAACAGATGTGATAATTAAGAACAGGAATAAGTTTCAAAATTCAATGAAAAAATAGTTGTCAAGTGTATTTCTAAAATGAAACACAAAAAAAATGCATGTCGATATGTGGATGATTAATGGGGGAATGTCAGTGTCTTTCTATTAGTTTCTTTATATTGCTGTACACAATCATGCATACTTTATCCGACCATCAGAATTTTACTCTACTAATATACTTGACCGTAATGTCAATCAATAGTTTCTCCTGGCAAATAAAAACTGTTAATAGCTTCAACATAAAAAACTTTCTCTGCTTCAGCTAGAATGGTACAGTATAACTGTTTGTCACTATTCCTTCCTCCTCAACCTGAAGAGTGTGCATCTAAATTAATTCCTGTCACTTAGGTGCTCTCTTGATAGATACGTTATCTATATTTAATATTTCTTTATTCTCATTTTATTATACGTGTGTGCAGCAGTGAAAGAAGATAACTGACAAGGCAGTGTGTCATGGCAAGAGAATTTGCTATTGCTTTTTTGCACTTTTTGGTAGACTGGCTATATTTAGAACACATACCGTCAGCCATGAATTGTCTACCTATATGCTTATCTTTTTCAATCCGTAATATAAAATAGCTTCTTTATACTGCACAGATAAATATCCCCAAGTTTCACCCATACAGCTATAGTATTTGTTTCTACAGTAACTGATTAATTTACAAATGTTATGAGCAGGAAGATTATTTTGAAGAGGAGAAGAGGTGTAAATCCAGTATAATAGGTGTTTGTGTGGGTGCTATAAGGCTTTTGTTGCCTGCGCCATAGGTAGTGCTTTGGTTAAGGAAAATGAGAAGTTGAAACTCAATTTCTTAGGTGAGGAGTGATTTATGATTGCAAACATACAGGAGCGTAGGAGTCAAAATAATAAACATTTGGTAAATTTACACACTTCTCCATTTGCTATATATAACTATTTCCTGTGCCTAGCATTAATGTCTCATGAGTAAAAAAGCTTCTCATAACATGTCCTCCTGCAGTGTTGCTAAGCTCACCTATTGAATACAATTGTTTGTGTAGCATTTAAAAAAAAAAGTACTTTATCTAAAAGCTATATAGTCTTTCTATTACGGGCAGGGGAATTTACAAGTTCCCATTGTTTTTCAGTGCAGTAAAAATATATTGAGAACTACCAGCGTACATATATTGCATTTAACATAAACAGGATTCACAGAAAGCAGATGCCCAACTTGCTTTTAGTGAATGAAAAATTACTTGAATGTATGGTTATTATACTGCTTTTTGTTGTTTCTCTTCAAAACCAGGAAGATGTTGCTGAGGCTGTAGGCATAGAGTTCTCTACAAGGGCATCTACTAAGCTCTTTGTGGTGATGATCATGTTCTTTGTAGTTGATGTAGTAGTTGTAGTAACTCACAGTACAATACTCCATGTTTCCTACCAAGTTTAGCTGATGGGAGACTTGACCTTTTTTCCTCTCATTTAAAATGTTTTGACTCTCTCCTTCTGTACAGCATTAATGATGTGCTTTGTTTCTACATCTAAAAAAAATTTGGGACTGTTACTTTTAAGTTATTATTTCTGGAAAGAAGTAATGAGAAGAACACAACTATTTCACCATGCTGTGAAACATACAACTAACATGGACTCCAAAAGCTGTTCCCGTAGATTGTGCTCTCTCTGTTCCTGTACCCAGGGCTTGTGGCAGAGATCGGTCCCTTGACCAAACTGCAGGTGCTGTAAAAGACTGATGCAATCCAACCAGTTCTCAGTGACTCCACTCCTGCAGAGCTCAGACTGAGAACTATGAAAAAACTCTAGAGGAGAAAAGTAGATCCTGGTGTGATGCTTTGGTGCTCTAGGAGGATTCCCAAAATCCTTACTCCTGATGTGGGTACCTTGTAAAGATCAAAAGACAGCTAGATATATGAGAAAAACTGACAGGCATTAGGGGTCTCGGTTTCTGGTGGTTTAATATTCATAGACCATCATGAAAGCAGTCACTAAGCAAGAGAAAAGACATCCAAAGAATATGAAAAGAATACAAATAAATCATTGTTTTACAAGATGGCAAAGTTTAATAGGGCATACCACAGTGTTCTGTACTAAGAAATTGTTCCTTATGTTAATGTGTTGTTTGGAAAACAAGATAAAAACTGAAGTATCAAAATTTTCAGCTGACAAGAACAATTACTTTCATATATTGGGATTAAATAAAATTCTCTAATTGAAAGTGCAAAATAAATTATTTGGAAAAAGAATCACCTGAATTAGGTGACCTATTCAGAGAATCACTGGGTGTAGCTTTAGTGTATGAAATATTCACTTCCCAAAATGCTCAAAAAGAAAAAAAAAGCACATGAGACATTAGAACAGACAAGAGTTTGAAGCAAGTATCATAAGAAGGTGGATGCAAATTTGAAGTTTCTGGCTCAGGCTGTTGATAAAGGCCAGATCATTATGTTACATAAACTCTTTGTCTACAGTAATATGTTAGTTCCAGCTTTTTTTTATACTGTGCGGGCCTATGTACTAAAGCCCTAATGGCTCTCTAATAAATCTGTCTCTTTTCCTAATTCAAGACTAATTCAAATAATGTGGAAAGTAACAGTTAGCATCTATACAGCCCCATTATATACTAAGAAGTTTGCAATGACATATCAAGAGTTTGAAATCCAAAGTCTTTCAAATACCCCTTCCAGAAATATATGTGGAGTTAAAGCTGACTGCTCTTGCAGTCAGCTATAGTAGGTGCTGCTGTTATTTTCCTCCTTGACAATAGCCAGAATGGGCAAAATCCTTTCAGAGATTGCCTGATAATGGGGTGGGCTATGTCTTTAAATGAGAGATCCCAAAGTTATACAGCATTGGTATTCCAGCTGCTCACCTTCTAATCCTCCAGGTTGGGAATTGCTCAGTGTTTCACAGGCTTCAGCTGTCCGCACGCATGCACAAAACATACAGTCTCTCTCTATTTTGATACGAGGCTGCTTTTGTGCTCACGGGGTGAACCTGGTCTCCTGCTGCATCTCTCAGCAGACCACCTGCAACTCCTTTAGGTTGTTGTAATTCCACAGCGTGTCACGTTATTTTGCCAGCAAAAATATTGAGTTCAGCTGCAGCTGCATCAATTAGCTCCTCAAGTCCACAAATAGTGACACCGGTGACACTTTTTTGGATGAATGAGGGACCTACTGGCGAGTACATAAATGAAATGATCAACCCTCCCTTTCATGTGTCTGTGTTTAAACATTCTTTTACCATCATGTACTTTGAAAGTGACAATCCTCTGCCCTTAACTCATAAAACACATACAAATATTTTGCATCTGTCACAACCAAGCTTCACAGATACACAGATGTGCAGCAGCACAGATGCTGGTTAAAATATATATATATATTCCTGTTGGTCAGAGATAATTGGTATTTTGCGATACTAACTACCATATTATATGAACATGAGCCGGCAGTGTGCCCAGGCGGCCAGGGCGGCCAATAGCATCCTGGCTTGTATCAGAAATCGTGTGGCCAGCAGGAGTAGGGAAGTGATCGTGCCCCTGCGCTCGGCACTGGTGAGGCCGCACCTCGAGTACTGTCTTTGGGTTTGGGCCCCTCGCTACGAGAAAGACACTGAGGTGCTGGAGCGCGGCCAAAGGAGGGCAAGGAAGCCGGCGAAGGATCTAGAGCACACGTCTGCTGAGGAGGCAGCTGAGGGAACAGCTGGGGTCGTTGCGTCTGGAGAAGAGGAGCCTGAGGGGAGACCTTATCGCTCTCTGCAACTCCCCGGAAGGAGGTTGTAGCGAGGGGGGTGTCAGTCTCTTCTCCCAGGTCACGGGCGATAGGACGAGAGGAAACGGCCGCCAGTTGCGCCAGGGGAGCTTTAGATCGGCTCTCAGGGAAAATGTCTTCACCGACAGGGTTACCAAGCACTGGAACAGGCTGCCCGGGGAAGTGGTGGAGTCGCCACCCCTGGAGGGCTTTAAAAGACCTGTAGATGTGGCGCTTAGGGACATGGTTTAGTGGTGGACTTGATGGTGCTAGGTTAACAGTTGGACTTGATGATCTTAAGGGTCTTTTCCAACCTAAATGATTCCATGAGTCTATATAACTGGTATCTTGTGATCACTGAATTTCATTGTGTTATTTTTATCTTGTGGTTGTTCCAGATAATGTTTCTCATTTTATATCAAGTATGTGAGTTCTCCTAGGGGCCTGTCTTTATCCTCCCAGAATATGTACAGGACCTTCTTTTATGGGGAGTGGTTTGCCGAGGCACTATTGCCTTATAAAATATTAAAACCTGCTCATTTGACTCCTCTGGCCCCACACCATTTGGTGTTATTCCAAAAGTGAAGGTGAGTTTTTGATTTCAGGGTTTAAGATGCCTGCTAATTTGCTGCTTACCCAGCCCAGGCTGGTTGTCTTTCTACAGAGACCAAAGGGTCTTAACCCTCCTTTTAGAAGGATGGATCCCTGTGCCTGCATTGTTGTTGTGTTTTTTGTTTGTTTTGTTTTGGGTTTTTTTGTAACCAAAATACAGATCTACTAGGATATGTTTGGCAGAAGAGTTTTAAATGAATTGGAAAGTCTCTTCTGAATGAACTATTGAACCTACTTGAACTCCTCCAGTAAAAACTATGCTGTTAATTAATATTGTGCAAGACACCTCTATGTTTTCTTTTGATTATGTCAGTCTCCATCCATGTTAGTAGCTCGCTTCCTGCTATCATCCATCTTAATCCTGTTTTCGTAAAGGCATGCTATATCTGGTACTCCAACCCTTGTTTCAAGGCATCCTCAGGGGAATGTTTCAATCAACCCTCTTGGCACAGCTTATTGTAACACACACTGAGACTACGGTGGTGATGTGCATGAGTTGCTTCCTTTCAGTTGTTTTGGACAGCCAGTAGCATGTTCAGGAACGAAAGCAACAGCAGACATTTGGATCCAGTGGAAGACAAGGGTGTCACCAAGAAATATGTATGGGGTCAACTGCGGATACTTAACTGTGCTGAGAGGGACACAAGAACTGTAGGGGATTGTTGGGATGATGGGGAGCATACCCATCAGCAAGATGAGGAAAAATGGACCTCGGGAGCCCAGAGAAATGGAAGTCATCTTGGAGGACTGGGCAGATGGATTAGAACTGTAATAGCAGTAAACACTGGAGGCTTATTACCGACCTCATGGTCCAGTCACTAGGGCTGACAAGTGGAAAGCAGTACCTGTTTTCAGCGGTTTCCAGGGTTTTGATATATTTTTTTCAGGTTGACAATGAAATGAAGCAAAACTTCTGAATGATTGCCTCCAGTGCTGGGAAAGGGGAGAGCGTATACGCATCAGGAGTCTACTTTAGCTGGCTGATTTCAGGCAGTGATTCAGGATAGAAAAAATGCAGATGTAAGTCCTGCTCAGCTTGACTCAGAAAAGAAGTTTTCAGTTCAAATCACTGTTGGGAAGAACTGGTACTTGACATTTTCATTAAAAATAACCACATACAGCACTACTTGCTGCAGTAGTTGCAAACTCCTTTGTTTACCTTGCTTCTATTTTACTTTCAGGGGGAGGAACATCCCTTTGGTCCTCAGAGTGTCTAAATGCAGAGGAAAGGTGCATGTCAGTGCATGTGCATGTGTATTCTGTTGTGCCTCTGTACATTTAGAAATCAGAACGGGAAATATGACCTGAAGTGGAAACACCAGAGGACTTGATTCTGACCCTGTGCTGATATAACTCTATTAACGTCAGTAGAGTTGCTGCTGATTTATACCAGCGTGGGGTCAAAGACCACAGCCTCACGGCACCTGGAGCAGCTGGGGTTCCCCTGCCAGGGATGGTAAATAGGCAGCCAGAGCAGCTCCTTTGCTGCTTTGTTATTTTGCGTCTCTGTCAGAGATCACTTCTCACTTCTCCCTCTTCTTCCAGCGGTATGTGAATGTGCCATGCCAGGTGTGCTTGCAGGCTTTGCGCTGGTGGAAATGGTAAGCAGGTCTGCAGACGCACCGCACCGACAGACAAACCAGCCTAATGAAAGGGAAGTCAGGCTGGATAACTTCCCGTAATGTCTTCCCCCTCATGAAACCTGTCAGAAAAACACGACAGAAACAGCTGCTTTTGCTTCTTATCTTTAGCATTTCGCCTGTGTTTCCTCTGTCCTTATGGTTTCTTGTCAGCTTTTGCTGTGTCCATCCTTCCTATTCCCTGAGTCTCTACTGGCAGGCAGAGGAGAGGTGGTCTGATCTAGAGAATAGTCAGCAACAGGCTATAAATTTGGCAGCATAACATGAGCATGCTTCAGTATGCTATGTAATTTGTAAGGCAACACATCCACTTTAAGACCAGCCCTGAATCCCAGTATATCAAAAAGCAGGAGACTGAAGAATAGGCCACTGCTGCCACTTATAATAACCCCTCCAGAAACATATTGTGTGAAGGGTCTTGTATCTATCATTAAAGTTGTTTTCTTTCTCCTTTTAGCTGCTATGTCCCATGTATTTATTAGAAGTTATTGCTAGTATGACTTCATTGATAAAGCTCCATTGTATCTAGCATGAAAAGAGAACAAAAGATATAATATTCCCTGGCATATCATGCAGACTCTCATTCTATGGCATTGACTTCAAGGGACAGAAATTTCTTTCATTAGGTTTTCTTTCCTGCTACTGAATTCCTAGCAAAACCAGAGTTCAAAAACCGAGTTTAAAACCCAAAGGGAGTTCAACATGTCAAAATGCTTAATAAATTGAAGGGATAGAGAAGTTCTGGACACAGCTTTAAAATATGTGCATCACCTTAATTGATATTTTATAGGGGAGTTTCTATCACTCTGGGCAGAGGAAAATTACCCTATGATCCTGCCCTGCTTCTGTATACCAATCCACATCCCACCTGGGTAAGCTTTGCCCTCTCCTCTGCAAGGGAGGTGAACAGGTACCGTCTCTCTGGCCACGGGGAAGGGAAGGAAAACAATCTGTGTGTTTCCCTTCCCTTCCTCTCCTCCTTCCTCTGCTCTAGTCTGATGACAAGTACTGAAGTGCAGGACCTGAGATGTATCTGATTGCTACAAAACCTTTGGGATCTAAGTGCTTTTTGTGCTACTTATTGACTTATTGTTTATCTATTTATTTATTTTTCCAAGAAATCCAGGCTATCCAGAGGATGTTCTGAAGGGAGGAGGTACCCAGAACTGAATTGCCTGATGGGCATAATCTTGAAGCCACAGGTAACTTGGTCTGGCTATTTACAACCTGAGTGGAGGAAAGACATTTTAAAATGAGACAAAGCATGCACCATGGAGACTCACAAACTACGTAAAAATGTCAGATACAGACCGGAATACTTGAAATTGTAAGAAAAAAAGAAGAATTCTCGCTCCGTGCCTCGCTGCCTGCAGAGGAATGTCGGATTAGTGCAGCAGCCAACAGAAGCCAACACAGACTTAAGAAGTAATGTAATGCAGCCAAAATTAAATACCAGAGCTATGCTGAGGGGCATCTGAGCCATCTATAAAAACAGAAGCCCTCATTCACTGCAAAGCAGGTAGCAGAAAACAGCCATTTCCAGAAATCAGAGGAAATATTTTCAGGGATAAAACTAAATGTATCTTGGTATCAGAGCTGCAACCTACATGCCAGGGTAGAGGACCAGTATCAAGGTCAGATCAAAGATACTGGACTGATGTGCTAGTATTAGAGTTTGGTCTTTGGCACCAGTAAACTGTGTGGAAAATAGAAAAATCTCCAGATATTCTGAAAGATATTGGCTCTGAGCTGTACCCTGAACTGGTCCTGCTCACTCAGGCACCGTCAGCGAGGTCTTCCATAAGAAAGGACTCAATGAACGACAGGGTCCTAACAACCTCCTCAGGATCAGTACACAGAGGCAATCCCTGATTTACAGCTGTGACAAAAGGTGACTTGTGGCATGTTCACCTTCCTTTCCAGCAATGCTTACGGACTTCTAGGAAGTGAGGGGTCTATTTCCAAGGGGAGAACAAGTCAGATAAAAAGTCTGTGGGTATTGACTTCCTCATTTTCTGCAGGACGTTGCTGCAGGATATTTACCGTGTTTTCCATATGACATTGTTGCAGAGGCAGGCAGTCCAGGGCCAGTGAGGGATGGAGAAGTATCTGGTAGACAATGATCCCTTCGGGATAGTACTGTCTAGAAGATGGAAGAGGGCCAGGAGAGATCAAACGCACAATGTCTGCTAAAAAATAGTGATTACAGCTGTGTGCATGTATGGTTATGGGGGGTATTCTGTCTTCTGTTTTGATTTAATTATTAGGCTGTTAGGAAATATCATTTCAGTTCAATTTCAAAGCAAATTTTTTTGTGAATTAAAAAAATGTTATGGTTTCTTTTTAACTCAAACATAAATGTGTGTGTGTATGTAGATGCAGATACATAGGCTCTCATCATTTAAAGGCATTTTAAGGGTAAGCTTAGTTTCTTATGCAGTTACGTTATAAAATCGTGTGTAAAACTGAAATGTTTCACTGAAAGGGAAACTATAAAACTGTATAAAGATTCATGATTCCTTCCTGGTTTTAGTTTAACAAGAAACTATAAAAGGAAGCATTTATTTTCCATGCTAAAAGCAAAGGTCACTCAGTAGCTTTCAGTTTTCTTTCCCTTTTTTCCCCCTTCTTGGCGCTCATGTTGGTTTCTGAAAATATTTCATTCTTTTTTCTTTAATTTCTCCCCTTTCAAACTCACCATCTTTCACTCTAACAGCTTCTTTCTTCTCTATCATTGTTTCCCAGCAAACTAATACCTTTAGGGGTTCTCTTGCCTTTTATTACAAGGAGTTCATATCATCTGGCCCTATGAACTGGAGGGCAGATAAGGAACTATTTTCAACACTATAATGTTCTAGAGAGAACCTGCACACCAATCCAAATGAGGCTTGTTCTTTAGTTGTTAAACTTTCTTTTCCATGGAGCTTATGGTGCATCTCAGACAGGTGGTAGAAAACCAGTGGTCGTTTGTCCAAAATGACTAGGAAGCATTAAAAATTGTGTACTAGCCTCCAAAACACAGAAGCTACTACTGACACTTCACTATTTTATTGAGACATAGGGTCGGTCACCACTTATTTTTAAGAGGTCACCTGCTCTGACTATTGAGTAGTCAGAGAATATACAGACTAGAACTGTAATTGCTCTTACCCTTGGGGTCACTTCTGGGTCTTAACACTCCAGGAGTATAAAATACATTAAGTGTCCACTTTAAACAGAGTGGCTTCTGCTTCCCTGGCCAAACTCTATGTAGTCAGGTCCAGGGTTGTCCAAATAATTTCTGCTTTTAATATATTAAAATTTCTGATAAATGGAAGTCATGGCACCTGCAGGACAATTTCAAGGTGCAACATAGTGACAAAGGATGGGGAAAAGGCTGAGGTACTTAATGCCTTCTTTGCCTCAGTCTTTAACAGTAAGACCAGTTGTTCTTGGGGTACCCAGCCCCCTGAGCTGGAAGACAGAGATGGGGAGCAAAATGAACCCCCCATAACCCAAGGGGAAATGGTTAGCGACCTGCTACACCACTTAGACATGCACGTGTCTAGGGGGCCGGATGGGATCCACCCAAGGGTACTGAGGGAGCTGCCAGACATGCTCAGCAAGCCGCTTTCAGTCCTTTATCCTTTAGCAGTCCTGGCTAACCGGGGAGGTCCCAGTTGACTGGAAGTTAGCAAATGTGACGGCCTGTCAGTCTGACCTCGGTGCCTGGGAAGGTTATTATGGAGCAGATCACCTTGAGTGCCATCACACGGAACGTACAGAACAACCAGGTGATCAGACCCAGTCAGTGGATTTATGAGAAGCAGGTCCTGCTTGACTAGCCTGATCTCTTTCTATGACAAGGTGATGTGCTTAGTGGATGAGGGAAAGGCTGTGGATGTTGTCTGCCTAGACTTTAGTAAAGCCTTTGACACCATTTCCCACAGCATTCTCCTGGAAAAACTGGCTGCTCATGGCTTGGACAGGCCCAGTATTGGGGCCAGTTCTGTTTCATATCTTTATCAATGATCTGGACGAGGGGATTGAGTGCACCTTCAGTAAGTTTGCAGATGACACCAAGGTGGGCTGGAGCGTTGATCTGCTTAAGGGTAGGAAGGCTCTGCAGAGGGATCTGGACAGGCTGGATCGATGGGCCGAGGCCAATTGTATGAGGTTCAACAAGGCTAAGTCTGCAGCTACTTAGTGCTAAGTAAGGGTCCTGCACTTGGGTTGCAACAACCCCATGCAATGCTACAGGCTTGGGGAAAAGTGGCTGGAAAGGGCCACCGCCGGAGAAGC
>NW_008824791.1:1645440-1682796 GCF_000699105.1 Pygoscelis adeliae
GTGAGTACTGCGTTCAGTACTTTGCGCTCCTCACTACGAGAAAGACATTGAGGTGCTGGAGCACATCCAAAGAATGGCAATGAAGCTGGTGAAGGGTCTAGAGCACACGTCTGCTGAGGAGGCAGCTGAGGGAACTGGGGTCGTTGCGTCTGGAGAAGAGGAGCCTGAGGGGAGACCTTATCGCTCTCTGCAACTCCCCGGAAGGAGGTTGTAGCGAGGGGGGTGTCAGTCTCTTCTCTCAGGTCACGGGCAATAGGACAAGAGGAAACGGCCGCCAGTTGTGCAAGGGGAGGTTTACATTGGCTCTTAGGGAAAATTTCTTCACCAAAAAGGTTGTCAAGCGCTGGAACAGGCTGCCCAGGGAAGTGGTGGAGTCACCACCCCTGGAGGTCTTTAAAAGACCTGTAGACGTGGTGCTTAGGGACATGGTTTAATGGTGGACTTGGCACAGCTAGGTTAATGGTTGGACTTGATGATCTTAAGGGTCTTTTCCAACCTAAATGATTCTATCATTCTATGATTTGACTTTATTGTAGATGTCCATCCAAAGCCCTGTATATTTTTAACATGCTCTTTGCCTAGAGATTCTCATGGGGTTTTCAGCACTAAGAAGATTTTTACTTTACAGGCAGTCCATAGGCTTAAGAAGTTAATGAACTACTGATTAGTTAGGCATTACAAAATCTTGAAAATCTTACATTAGCATGAGATTTTTGTTCCTTTCCTCTCTGAAGATATGCTTGTTTTTTTGCTGGCTTTCTATTTTTTATATTTATTGTTCCTATATAACCTCTACAAATAAAAAAGTCTTTCTTATGTTTCCCAGTTCACAGCTGTTTTCATTGTTTATATTTTTGGCAAGAAGTCTTTATTTTAAGGCAATACGATATTGACCTTTCTAATTTTACTTCCCTGCTCTAGCAGCTCTAGTGGAGTTTGTTTGGCAACTCCTTCAGAAACCAGTCTTGTGTCAGCTTCATAGATTTTACACAGTAATTTATGTATGTTTTGTAAAGCTGCAGACCACTAGAGCTACTGCAGGTGCATGTGATAATATAGTTCCTTTCTTCCTCTTCCATTTGGAATTGAAAAGCTCTTCCTTATTTTTAGTTTATTTTGTTAATTTTATTCAAGTGCTGTCTATAGTATTCTCATCACTCTTTTTCTGCTGAGTACCAGGAATAAAAAAAAATAATAAAAAAAAAAATCTCCTAGTTATTCCACAGTTTACTTTTCTTTAATCATTCTTTCTATAAGAGAAGTTCTTGACTGGTAATATGGCAAAAGGGAAGGTCTTTTTTCCTCTGAAAGATTACCATAAAATTCAGGGTTATTTTAAGATGAAGTACTTCAACCATCTCCAGAAAACCTTAAAATAGTGTAATTTTTTTTTCTTCAATTAGCCTAGATGTCACATTTAAAAATGTGACATGGCAGAAATTAAATTCTAACAGAATTCTATCTACAGCAAACTATCAGTGGATAATTTTGAATTTCTAAGCAGATTTTCTCCAAAATACTTGCAAATTAGTTGTTGGATGTTCTTCAATGATAGGTGTCTGTTACTGCTGTAAGACTGGTACATTTGTAAATACCTAGTGACAGGTGATCTACTGGGTTGGCTGTGACAGGGTTTTGGAAGTGCCTGCAGCGCTAACCTTGCACTCCCCTCCCCTGTTGTCCAGCCTATTTCTCCTCTGTACCACGAGCACTTGCTGCACTTGCTCACCTAAACCCCCTGAGCTATTTAGCAGATAGCCTTCGTGATCACACCATTTGCCTCCGTTTCAGGCCATAGAGCCAGCTGCTGTCCCAGATGCACTCAGGGGACTCTGGCAGGATGGTTTGGAAAGGAGTAACCTTGGCCCTGATTCTGCTGAGACGCTGGAGTGATGGTGGG
Source organism: Pygoscelis adeliae (assembly GCF_000699105.1). Taxonomy (NCBI): domain Eukaryota; kingdom Metazoa; phylum Chordata; class Aves; order Sphenisciformes; family Spheniscidae; genus Pygoscelis; species Pygoscelis adeliae. Next base: position 1,647,341 of record NW_008824791.1, read on the forward strand.
GTTTGCCCTTTTGATTACAAAAGAGGAATGTAATCGCTGGTACATGCTGTTGCTGGCAGCAGTTGCTGGTGCCTTGATGGATGTCAATATATTGGACCTTACTTCTGTTCTGAATAGAAAATTGCATCTGCTCCCAGAGCTCATTGGACTTGGCAGTGCTAGGTTAACATTTGGACTTGATGATCTTAAAGGTCTTTTCCAACTTAAACAATTCTATGATTCTATGATTCATTACAGTCTGTGTTTAAGGTAACTATGTACATATTGCAGGGAGACTCCACTAAATTAGTAGACTCAATTAATAGAACTACTATAAAAGAAAAGTTGTCTCAATGAAATTATTTCATGATTTGTTTGATAGGAGAGTCTATTCCATGCACACAGCTCTAAATAACCTAGGGGCTAGATCTAAGTCTCATAGGCTAACCTTATGTGAAAGGTTCGGCACCTGCACAACAACAGGTGAGAGTTCTCCAGATGAGAAGTCTGGGGAAGAAGTACAAGAGGAAGGGACTTCACACAGTGGCCAGGTTCATGTGCTCTTTTCATGTAGCATCTTCTGCTTCTTTTGGGTGGGATGGAGTATTGGTCTGATCCGATGTGGCAGCTGTTATATGTAAGCCACTCATATCAAAGGGCCTACTAGATTCAAGCCTCATTAAGCACATATAAATGTTCTGAAGGACCAGCTTAATATGATGCAGTTTAGTGGAGAGTATGAAATATAGCATTTTTTATTTATCACACCTTTATAATTCTTCAGAAGAGATACTGTAGAAATCTGTCTAAGATATCAGCAATTATAGTGCAAAGAATATTCTCTTAAGCATTAGTATGGAGTAAATCTATCCAGTTGAAAAGCAACTCCAAACATTTGAGGAAATTGGGTAGGTGTATTGAAGCAGAAAGCACCGACAATTTTGGCAACTTCTAAAATGCCACCGAGTATAGAAAAAAAGAGTAGGGCAGATTTCTTTTCAGCAGGCATGTCTTCTTTCTCTCTCTTTCTCACAGCTGCCTTTGTCTACTGTCTATGCAAATACCTATACTATATGCCTCATGAGTTTTCTGTCCTTTTGTGTATTTCCTAGACACTTCATTATTCCAGGGAGGTTGTGGAAGTGTTTGTGTGTGTTTGTATGCACAGTGAACAATGCCATGGACTATTTATTGGAGTGATAAATTGTGTTCGCTCTGATGTCAGGTACCTCTCATTGACTTTAGTTTCTTTCCTACTGGATATGTTTAAGATTAACCAGGCATTAGTCATTAATCAAGGAGGTATCTGCAAATAAATTTTTCATCATAATGAGCTGTGTAGTTGAATTAATAGTATTTGCACTTTCATTATTTGTCATGATGTATGGGTATGGCACCAATGCAGTGCTCCCAGCTTGGCTGTTGGTGTTGCTGTGATTTCAACAGATAACTCACTAATAAATAAAATGGTCATATAATAATATGTCAGGACATCTTTTAACTGCATGCTGAATTTAGTTCTAACATTTTAGGCACTGCACTACAGTTTTCTCCTAATAGATACATATTTTTAGCTAATTTGTTGTCTGGTATTGGTAATGTAGTGTATAGCCAAGTAGTAGGTCAAAGCTGAGACAGGACAATAATAGATTTTGGAATTTGTTATCATATAGACCTTGCAAAATATCTTTTAACCATATATGAAGGTGTGTATCATGCACACACACATTTAAAGTTTCACTGTACTCTGATTCTGTAAATTCTACTTGTAATGAGGAATAAACAAAATCTTTTCTGTAGGAGCTTAGTTTTTAAAAAGTGTTGGCCACCTTGATCTTCTGATTCCTTACATTTTAATTTGTATTGTTTCTGCCTAACAGATGTAACAGAACTGATACTCTTCATGAGATGACAAGCGAATATAATTTATCTTACGACTGACTGAATTTTGGAAAAGAAGGATTTGTGTAAACAACTAGTGAATACAGCCTGTAAAATAATTTTGTTGCAGATAATAGCATTTTTTATTCATTTAATATGCATTTTAATAATGTAGAAACTTTCATTGAAAACAAAATTATTGCAAAAATTAACCTGGATATGTAGATCTGTTTACTCTCAGAATGCCCTCATAGATATTTTACAAACTTTTATTATTTTTTTCACACTATTTTCATTGAAGTGTTACAAGTGGTAAAAGGTAACTTCTGGAAAGGGTTGCTTACAAGGAGGAAGCATCTTGTGTCAGCGCCCCATGGGGACTGACAAGCCTCTCTTTCCCCGACTGTCCCCCCAGAACCCTTCTCCCTGAGCCCACGGGCACTATTTCATCCTGGTCATGGTTGCAGGCCTGCCCCAAGCAGCGCCATGCCTGGCCCCGTGCCCTGCTGCCCTGGCTGGGCTCCCTGAGCATCACCTCAGGTCCCTGGCAGGACCCTGTTCCTGCCCCTGTCCCAGAGCGGGGCCCGGGGGGCTGCACCCTGGTCAGAGGTCCCTGCCCCATGTCGGGGCACTCCTGGCTCCAAGCCCAGCTCCTCCTGCACCCTGACGTCTTCACAGGATGAAACCCCTGCGTGAATAACAGCTCATCTGACTGTTGATCTGAACAGCGAGCGATTCATGGCCTGAAATGCGTGCACGCAGCTTATTCTCCCAGCATCCAGAGTGGCACCATTTGGAAAAGTGAATCCTAATTTCAGAAATGAAACCTGTTCCAGTTACTCATTAAAGTCATGAATACTGACAGCGTATGATAAATCTGTCCTATTTGTAAAGGAAGGAAACGACAACAACAAAACTACCAGCAAAACCCAAACAGCCGCTGGAGAGGTCTCCAATGCAGAGGAAGGGCAAGGAAAAGTTACAACTTGCAGAACAGATTAACTGGGACTACTTTGCCAATCTTTGCATTGTATTATAGGATGCAAGGCAAAACTGTGGCTTCGTGTTCATATGAAGTTATGTGGCCTCATGACCCATTTCAGAATTTAAACATTTGTAGGATTGTGACAACACTGACAGTCTTCATCCTCTGCAAAAATTGCATTTACTCTAGCACAGTCAGTGTTGATGTCCTTGTGGACGTATAAAAGAGCAATATGATTGAGGAGAGCTTGTCCTATGACACATTTATGCCAGGATTTCAGTCCCATTGTGGCACTGAAAGATCACTCAGCTGTTGCAGATGAGGCAGGAACACTCAGCACGAGGCACAGCTATTCGAGGTGTTCTCTGAAAAATATCTGGGTCTTGGATGCGTTCAGCAGCAACTGATGCTGACCTATAGCACAGGATAAGATTAGTTTGCATTTCTAATCCACACCCTGAAGCAGCTGGGCTCCCCGGAGCAGTACATGGGCTTCACAGGATATCACCGAGTTGCCTTTGAAAGGGAAGTTCTCTCTACGGGTATGTAAAGATTAAATGCATTGCAAAGTGCCACGTGATCAAGTTAGCTCAGCAAAAACAGCTAGCTACTTTGGGATGTAAGTTAATCTAAACTTTCATATAGAACAATATGAGCCCTTAAAGTTCAGTAAATTACTTATCTGACAAAGCCTTAACTAAATACACAGAATTTACTAGGCAGCTCAGAGATCCCTCTTTCTTCTGCTACCTCTTCTCCTTGATTATGACTTAAAGTGGGATTGCCCTGTCTGTAATGTCTGTGATTCTTCAGCGGCTGTTGTCTAGGACTTCTATTTAGTCTTTTTTTGTAGCGCTTGGCAATTGATGACACTGGCATTGGTGAAGCCTCACTGTTCATTGCATGTTTTTCATTCTGTATTGCTCGTGCACCATGTTTGGGCTCGTTTCCTGCCCTGCCATGGCCTTCCGTGTTCCCCTGCAGTGGGCCATGCCGTACGGCTGGCTGGCTGCTACTGCCCGCCCACAGCAGAGGTCCCAAACTCGCCCTGCATGATCTACCTGGTGGGGAGTGTGGAGTTACGGGACAGCAGGCATGTTCCTGGAAATCTCTGCTTACAGTAGTAAAAGCTACAGTCTAGCAAGAGGAATAATAGTCACAATTATCACTGAAGTGTTTTGACATGTGTTCATAAAACTCCTTAAGAACATACACGGAATGTATTATTTATTTTAATGAAATTCTGTCTAACCTAGACTATTACTCACTCTCCCGCCTCTGATTTCTGTGAAGCACCAACTCAGAATACATTCTTAATGGTGAGCCTGAAGAGCTTCTTGGGATTTGCAGACATGAGCTTCTCCTGGCACGTTTGGGTTTTGAGAGAGAGATCTTACTGAAGTGGCAGAAAACTTGGAGTATGGAGGTTTGTTGGCAGAGTGGAGCTCTCGCAATGACATCCTTGTATTTTTTTTTCAGGGAAAAACTGAAAAAGAGAAGTTTATCTGATATGCACTTCAAGTAAGGGGCACAGTATGGGTGGAAGAAAGAAAATGGAGAAGTCATTCTGAATCCTTTGAATCCCCTTGACTTCAGGACAGAGCGTGCCTGTATCTCTGTGTTAGTTTGTTGAGTGCTCTGAACCGCGGTGTGTGAGCAAGTATAAGTATGATAAATACCTCTATAGCTTGGTTGCCACAGTGTTCTGCAGGCTTTTATCTACAAAAGAACTCCTGCCGTAACAAAAGCAGTGTGCTACGGTCATGCACACTAAGTGATCCCTCTGTCCAGTACCGCGGGTGATGAATAGCTGGCTGTGCTGGAGAAATCCTGAGTGCGAAAAGCGTGTGCTCCCTCTTTTGCCAGGGGAGTGATGAAAAGAGATAAGTCCAGGGCATCTGGTCCCTGAAAAAAGTCACCTTGTTGAACAGGATTTAAATCAACATGAAGTTTAAATTCCAGCTCTGATTCAGATATTTATAAACCTGACATCTGCATTTCTGTAGAAGGAACAGTTAACAGGTTGACTAATAGCCAAATTGCTGCAGGAAATGTAGAGGAAGAACATTTGGAGGTCAGATAATATTTAATCAGGAAACTTTTCAGCACATCTTTGATGTTCCTATTAATTTTATCTTTTCCCCAATTCATAAATAATATCCATCTGGAGAAACTTAGATGCGTTTAGTTGCATTTTATTAAGCAGGAAATAATCCACTGGTCACACATTTATAGGAAACCACACTTGGCTTTATAATCTCTTCCCGTGGAGAGTAGAGTACATACATAGTAAAATCTCCTCCTGGTTATGTCTCAGCTACAACCACAGATTTTTCTTGTATTGCTTTCTTGTCTGATCACCCGAGAATAAACCCCAGAGAATAAACCCCAAAGAATAAAGCACCAATAAAATTTTCTGTTTACCCTGGATGTCTTGAAATACCATGGCTCTCAGGAATTACTTTGTTGTTTTATTTAAAGGGTATGTACTACGATTGATTCCAGTGCATCATGACATTTACAAAAGTGCTTTTTGCAAGAAGGCTACTAATATAGGTGAAAAACGAATGCATCCATAATTTAAGGTAATTCTTGCTATTCTACGGTAAATTTTGCGCGTGTCGAAGAAGTAAGCATTCTGGAAGGCACAGGGGAGAGGCGAGCTGGCGGCAGAGGACCCATGGCGGGGGCACAGTCAGACACGTGACTTCCCCCGCGGGACAGGTCGGCACACTCTGACCTACATGGGTCCCGAGTGACAGCATCTGCTGGCACTCCGCTCCCCCACATCCTCGGGGTGGCTTAGGTTAACACCATGTCTGAGCCCGCTTCCCCCCACGAGGCCACGTCTGCCACATGCACCGCGGGAGGAGCCTCTGAAAATCCTCCAAGCAGAGTGCTGCTTTGCACGGGTAAGCACCCACTGCGATGACACGGGTCGACTTTGAGTTATTCTGCCGTGTGCTACGGGGTGTCATATCACGGTGTACCAATGTTTCATTGCCCTCACCAGAGTTACGGTGTGAAATGAGTGTGTTGTACTATCGTAAGTGAATTTATAAGTTATTCCGTCCTATGTAATTGATCTTTGAATACCTTACTAACGTATTCAGGCCAAAAAAAGTAGGAAGTAAATGAAGGGACACTACCATTCAGAGCCACTAAAATCTAACTGCTTTTATTTACTTTTCACATTTCTTTTTAAGCACACAGGCAGTTATTGGATAGCACAACATGCATAGGGTTAAACAAATAAATGATGAAATTCATCAGCTGATGTCCACTTCTTTTACAACTAAGTAGGATTTAACCTCTGAAAGATGTCCAGATACTTCATGGCAGTTTAGAAGCTGTGATAATTCTTAAAAGAAATCTGAACAGGGATTTTGTGTTTTGATACGACATTTTATGTTTTCCTCTTTTAGTTGGTAGCAGAGGGAAGAGAGAAGAGAGTCAATCTGTTTAGCTATCTATTATATAAATGCCACTCACAGATCCATAGCTAAGGCTGAACTGAGGTACTTTTAAAACAGGAATGATCTACCTGATCTTTTTATTTTTTCTGACTTTACAATTTAATTATTATAAATTAAAGATAGTTTTCAGAGAGATTCCTAAAGTTTTTTGCCATCCACTGTTATACATATTATTTTGTTCAATTATGAGTTCAGTTGCAAGTTCAAAATAGTAGACATTTTAAAAATTCCTATCTTGTAAAAACCTTGTGCATGTTATATTGGGGAACTTTGAAAGATGTATGATTTTTAAAAATAACTTTCACAGTATGTCTACTTCATCAGGAGCTGCACAATACTCCCCTGCCAAAGACTTGTAAAAATACCTGCCCTTTGCTTCAGAGCAGTGAAGGCACAGCTGAAATTTTAGATGGACTCCTCTGTCCCTGCTTCTTCATGGCACTGCTTCTTCACGCAGTACGGCAGGCTTAGCTTCTCTGTTGCTGACAGAGCTAGGAATCCGTTAATTGTAAGAGAGATTTTTGTGCTCTAGTCACTGTTAACAGGGTACATTTTAGAGATGAGAATATATGCCTTAAATTCAACATCACCCTAAATAATTTCCAAATCTAGCTGTTGCAGAAAAGAGTTACTTGTGAACAGGAGGCTGGAGGAGATGAATGTGGGTTTTCAAGATAGGAAAAAAAATACCGGTATTGCAAAAGTTATGAGAAAACTGTGTTACGCTTGGGCTGTTTTCCAGTGGCATTGTGGGCATAGTGATACCAGTGAGTTACAGCGGAGCGGCTGCTGTGATAAACCAAGTGTCCTGGCCCCACCACTGGGCAGACCCGTCCCCGGGCCAGCATGGGGTGCAGGTGAGTTAATGAGCCCTGCTGAGAGCCTCTGCCCTGGCCCCTTCGCACCGTGCCCAAACAGTGAGGAGCCACGGAGCACACTGCTGCACCTGGGTGCGAATGCTGGAGTCAGGTAAAGACTTTAGAGACAGCGCCCATTTCCAAACCGTTTGAAATACTAATGGAATATTTCAATTAAAAACAAACAGTCCTACATAAGTGCTTTGTTTAGATTAATACATCACTAGGTTACATAAATTTTTTTACAAACCAAGTGCTTTAAATACAGAATACTGAGCTGGGTCTGAAGAAAAATACTTTAAGCTATGAGAATATACAGCTTGGGGTAGCCAAACAAGTTTAAGTTTGTTCATCAGAAACACTGCATTACAGAAAAATCCCCACCCTAATATAATTTTAAACTCTCAAAATTGGTGTGGGACTATGTTAAAAAAACCTGTTGTTTTGGTCTATCCTAGAAAAGCTGTTGGAAAAGCTGTTTAAGTATAATTTTACCACTCAGGACTGTGTTTTTAGAAAGTTTTTTAGCCTGATTTGTTAAGGAAGCAAGATTTGTCTACTTTTAATCTGTGATTCTCTTCTTCCCTCCTTCCCAATAGCTTGTAACACCTTTGGCCAGTTTTTGGTCAGGTATTATAGAGGTCTGTCCAGGATGTTACGTTCCTGTTCCTGGGAGAAATAGATAGCTGGACAAAGGGAGAGATCCTATTAATGTCCCAGGTAACAGCATGAGCTCAACCTTTACAGGCACCAGAAAATCAACAAAGGAGCTCATAGCGAGAACTGTAGGTACCCATGCTTCATTTATTTGAAAGACCTGAACTACTTTTTATCGTCGTAGGCTACATCTACATTAATAAATAGTAAGTTACAATAGGAGTGAGTTTGAAGAGTGAAATAGTTGGTGCAGAGATCTGCACTGCATGCCTTTTGGGGATTTTGCTTCAGGCCAGCTCCAGCCTGGTGCAAGCAGGCTAAAAGTCCCTTTGTGGCTGGAGCACAGTAGGTGCTCCCCTGGAGAGCAGGTTTGGGTTTAGGAAAGAATCCAGCCTGTACACACACCCAACCACCTTTTGGTATGAACCGAAGTAAATTGGGTCAGCCAGGAGGAATTCTCCTTAGGAGTCCTCACACACAGACAGCATGATAGATGCACTACATTATGTTCACAGGATGCTGCTAGGGAGGTAGATCCTTTCCCTCGTCTAGATAAACCAGGCTGATGCAAAAGACTTAATACTGGAATAATATTGTCTATCCAATGGCGCTCAGAGTATCTCATAGGGAAAATCAGTGTTATTGTTGCATTTCATAGAAATGCAGAAAAATAAAGAAGTGACTTGGTCAAGGTCACCTAGAAAGAGGTTAATTGCAAAAGTTGCTTACATAACTGTGCAAAGAATAAACACAGAAAAACTTAGTAATTTAGACAAGTCTAATTTGCAATTATGTTGTTTGAATGGTGCATCTGTACAAACTTAAATATATGTATAAGTGATTTGTGGAGTCAGAGCCAGTGTGTACTGTAAGTGCCTACAATATTTTACATTTACTGATACATAACAAGCAGTTTTCTTTGAGAAAGTAGCAGTACATAACAAGTAGTTACATAACAAGTAGTTATGTACATAACAAGTAGATACATAACAAGTAGTTTTCTTTGAGAAAACTGCTCTGAAAAATTAAAATTCAAGTGATGTTTTTTTCTGACCTCATCCACTGAGGCACATTTTACATTTATTTTTTTTAAGTGGTAGGTGCTTTGCCTGTATTCCCTTTTAGTTTTCCCAAATGATAATTTCCTGCTTCCACCTGGCTCTAAGAGTCATTAGTGGGTGACAGCTATCTGAGGCATCCATACAACTCTTCTGTCCTGTCTGTTTGAACTGCCATGTTTCAGATGTGTTATCAAGACATTGCTATTGTGCAGATACAGATTAGTTCTTGAGACTGATTTTTCTGCTTCACCAGTTCTTTTGTAGCTGCCAGAACTAATTGCTTACATTACATTACCAATCTGTGCCTCTATCACTCCTTGGATGATGCCATCCGTTGGAATACAGCTGCGTACTTAAGTGCATTTTTTAACTACTTCTTACTATTCCTGCCTATGTTTACAATTGACAGAATTGTCCCTGATTTTTCTCTGACCTCCACCACTTGCCAGAAGTTGTATAATGGTTGCACTGATTCACTCGCCTTTTCTACCTCTAAAATTTTCTGAATTTTCAGCCACTTTTTGGGAGTTAAACAGAGCTATCTATAAATTCTGTATAAAGAATTTTTCCTTTCTGAGACTAGGTAAAGTTGCTCAGTAGCAACATTGTAGTGACCAGTGATATTTAGAAAACTTAAAACTTAAGAAAGGCAGAGTGAAAAACTGGAAATATGTCAAAGCCTATACTGCCCACATAATAAAAGGCTTTTGTGTTATGGCCCAGCTGTATTGCATCTTCATTCCAAGACATAAAACCCCAGTATCCGCTAACAGTGATATGCTTTGACACCAACACTGGCTGTCAATATCAATTGCTGGATGATGCCTGCACATGTTCAACCACTCATGTTAATGTTAGCTAAATGTTTTCTTGTAACTCAAGAGAAATATTTTGTATGACAGTTACCATTCCTACCTAATATTTATTCGGAAGGAAAATTATAGTCTTGCTGAGCAGAAGTAAATGAATGTATGTACATCTGTGTATTTGCATTTGAGAAAAAACAATCCAATATTTTAATATTTCTTTTTAGATTTACAGGGTTGTTCAGGACTATGAAGAACTTTGTTTTACCTGTTCTTTATGTCACTGGTACATCAGGCTGTTGTTTTAATGTTGAAGATTAGTTATTATTAATAATTATAATAATAATACCATGATACACTTTGACAAAATGTGAATAAAACACAGTTCTGTAAATGGCATAAGAGTAAGATCGTGCTACGTTTGGTGACTGGAGATTTGCTGTAAGTTTTAAACCCTGCATATTCAAATCCAAAGTACTGAAGTGTAACTGATGTGAAGATTCTCTCAACAGTTGTAGCAACTATTTGAATAGCATTCATTTTTTGGGGGATAACATTTTTGATACCAAGCAGAACATTTTTTTTCCTCATAAAAAGTGATATAGAATAGCTTTTAAATGTGAAATATATCATTTGTTCATAATCCCAGTTTTTATCATTGCAGGTGATGTGGACATCAGTTGACCTTTTATTTTGAAGAAAGAACATCACTGTTCTACATACTACCCAATACTTGTTAAATAACCTTAAATGTGGCACTCAGGAATACTTTGTTCCAGCACTGGCTTTTTCAAGACACATGATGCAGACCAATTAGTGACTTGGGACACAAAGCTGAAGGCATTTTGCTGGTTTAATTGGTATCTCTCTGAATTATCAGACTTGCATGCACATATTTGCCACAGGGAGCTGAGTTTATTCTTGAGTAAGGATTGAGATCGAAGTGACAATTTTGGGTAACCCATGTGCTTTTGTTCTTATGATATTCAATTCCAAAGGGTTTCAACTTTCTTCATCATTCCTTCAGCTTTTACCCAACTATCCCTTTCCTTTTCTTGGTTTATTGTTTGCTAATATATGGAACCTGATGCTTTTCCCAATTAATATCACACTTCTCCAACCTGAACAATTTTTTACTTTTTACTTAGCTGTGAGGTGAGGCATATGCTACACCTCTCAGGGTATTGCCAACCCAATGCTTTGCTGACCAGTTCTAAAGCTCAGCTCGTACGAGGAGTGTTTCCAAGCCTGCTCACAAGGAAGTACAACTTTCTGACGCGGGATGCTGTAAACAGGGTCTCACATAGATGGTGGGATTCCCAACTTTATCCCTACCACAAAAAATATAGGACAAAGGCAGAGGAGGAGAGAGGCTAAGCAGAAGGAAGGCTGCTGCAGTCATGAACCAGAATAAGCATCACAACTAAGTTGTACTGTGATTTCCTACAGACTGTATCTGCTCTCAGATCGTTGCAGCTATTTCCTTATGGGAGGTGAGGGCTAGAATTTATTCCAGTAGTTCCAGAATTAGATTTCTCAAAGAGAGAAAGGAGTGGGGAGAAACACAAACCACTGTGGTTATATTGGATGCTGATTCAATTTACATTTGTGGTGATTGGATTGCAGTAATTTCCCTGGGGAGCAGCTCCTGAGATAATAATTTCAAAAGAGAAGCTTAGCAAGGGTGAGCTGAGAACTTCCTGAAACAGGATGGCCTACAGAAGAAAATGTCTTTTTAAAGGCATGTGGGTTCAGCCAAATTTAATAGGAAGTCAAAGAAAAAGAGAACATGGAAAGACTGTCTTGCAGGCAAAGCTAGTTCATTTGTGGGAAAACTCTGTGATCATAAAATAATTTGCTATAAAATGACCTTCCAGGGAATTATATTCTATATTCTTTAAAAAGATCTGTGGGAAGTTTGGGGGAGAGATTAATGAAGAGCCTGGTATATTTTCTTTTCAGTGATCCATGTCAAGTATTAAAAAATCTGGGCACTCATAAAGTCCTTAAAGCACAAGAGTGGACAGGGCTTGGCCAGGAATCACATGATATGCCTGGGAAAAAAACATCAAGTCCCGATTCCAGTTTTGATTTCTGTCCCACTTTTGTGCCAACATTGTCACCTGTCACCCTACAGAGAAGGAGTTTCAATTCTCCTCTATATCTGCAGGGCTTCAATCCAGTCCGCCACGGCCCATCTCAGCAGTTATCAGACACTTTTATGAATAACCAAAGAGGGAAAGGCTGCAAGTAATGAGGGTTCTAATTAATGCTAGGTGAACAAAGAATGAAGCCAAAGAAAACAAGGAAACATTTTATTATCTGTCTCGAAGCAGAGTATGTTAGACTGTGTTTGGGCCCAATTCGCAGTATATTTGGGCTGCCTTTTCTGGTTGGACAACACAACAGAGCTGCAAAATCTGCCTGACCTGAAGGCCCAGTGTAGTAGTGATTCTGGCTCTGTTACAAAATCACCTTTGGTGCCTCTATTAATTAGTCGGCAGGGCTGTCATGCTGCCTTAGCTACGATCTATTTGTTAAACTCACTTTCATGCTAAAAATAGTCTCCTCTTGTTAGCCCTGGCTTCGATAGGACAACTTTTACTTGATTTGCAATGCTGTGTGAACAGGCAGAAATGAGCCACTGTGACAATACTGGATGGGCTGGTATAAAGTCAAGCCAGACGTACTCGTAGCAAGGAAGGTAGGAGAAATGCTTTGTGTTGCACAAGACAAAACCCTCAGGAAGTCCTTACTTCATCTCTTCCTAGCTGCTCACTTCTTTTACATCCGTTGCAGAATGATTGCTACAAACCCACATTAACACTTGTGGTGCCCTTAAAAATCAAAAGATAGCTTTAATTCACTCTGTACTAAGGGGAAAACATTTCCATCTCATTTAGTAAGTGCTAGCTCATTCCCTGTTTCTCAGAGTCCATCCCGGACGGTCTGCTGTGGATCAATCTTCATGATGGCTGATTACCTCGTCACCCCGGCTGGCCAGGTGTCCGGTATTGGCGGCTGAGCAGATCAATAAGAGACACATCACATCAAGATAGATGAGGTGGCAGGCATCTGCTGTGTATACACTTTATACAAGCCATGGAGCCATGTTTCATACTCTCCTTAGAACTGCTCTCCATTCTTGATCAATTCCTTCACTCCCTTTAGTTAGTATTTTTACAAATATGAGAGCAGAAAAGAGAAGAAAATTTGGTTTTTTCTTTGTTTCTCTGTAGATCCAATCATAACGACCTCCTGATCCCAGCAACCTTTTGCAAAATGCTTCCACTAGTACAGTTACCCCTACCTGCTAATACAATTTGTTTCCCTCTTTCAGTCTCTTCTTTGGCCTCTGTCTTCACCTTTTTCTCCATCTTGAAAATTTGATCTTCAGTTTCAAGAGCTTGCCTACGAGCCCTCAGCTGCTGGTGGCGTATGACAAAGACAAGTGCTGCCAAGGTGCCTGCTGCTTTCTTGCCTTTTCCCCGTATTACACTACTAAACTATGGCAATTTTTTTTTTTAGGATTTGCACACCTAGCAGAAGCCAAGAGAGTAGCAAAGCAAGTTTTACTTCCTTTGAATATGGACTGCATGTTGATTCCTGGACTTTTTTGATTCATTTAATTAGGAGATTAAAAAAAAAAAAGAATTTCTGGTCAGTCAAAACTATAAGGTACTCAAATAAACCATTTCATTTCTATGATGGCTATTTTAAAATTACTCATGATGCTCACTTAAAATTGAAAATGTCAAAAGAGATCCCTTCTATTTGCTTTCTTCCAGATCGTTTTTAGAACAAAGAATTTGTCAAAAACAATGTGAATCTATGAAATATTTCTGGGCTGTTGAACCAGTTCTTTTCAAATTCATACCCAAAAGCAAAGCAAATAAAAATCTTCATTTATAAAATTTCCCATAACAGTGTGTGACTCCAGCCACTGTTGTGTGAGACCTCATGGGTCCATAGGATCACAGTGCAGAAAGGTTAGCGTCCAGGCAGGATTGTCAGATTGGCCGTCATCCAGAACTCGGCTTTCTTCAGATCTTCGCTTCTTGTAAACCCTAAAAACCCAAGCTGATTTTTCCTTTATGAAAACAAGGAAGAATTAGTGTAGAAATGCTAGAAAAATTGGAAGAGGGCTATTTGACTAGTGAAGATAATTTCAAGGCTTTAAAGGTTTCAAAAATATATTTGAACCCTTTGGCAACTCAGTTAACACAAGGACAAATGCCGTCCTCCAAATCCAGCCTGGATTGTGGCAGCGCTTCTCAACAGAGACAGCGTGGCAAACCAGGAGCCTTCCTCAGACACAGCACGATTGTACCGGTTGGGGATCAGGTCACCACGACTCTTTTGCTTCTGCCGTTCAGAGTCTGGGTCATGCTGATTTTTAGGTCAACTGATTTCGAGCACAGACTGCACTGGTACAGAGTGAGAAGAGGACTGGGCTTTACAGCATTATTCTCTGATCGTTTGGCCTAGGAACATAGCATACAACCCACAGCTGTGTGCCGTTCCCAAACCTGTAAGAAAAATGACTAGTTTGGTTCCCAGTTAAGTCAGATTCTTTGTTAAGTGCTGCCATTTTACACTGCTTTACTGTTACAAAGGCAAAGGCAAAGTCAAGCTTAACTGGGCAATTTGGTAGCTCTCTTGGAGGAACCTTCTGATAGCGTAAAGCAGATATGACTTCATCACCTTGCCCTGGATAGTGGGATCTCCAACATAACCAAGATGTCCAAGAACACTGAATATAAGACCAGACTTTGAACAGATTTCTCCTCTAGACCAGCTTTCTGGGGATCAGACAAATGCAAAGAAGGCCATGAACTTATTTAAGTGTTGCAGCAGCTGCAACTCAAGTAAGCCCAGAGATCTGACTCATCATTTTGTTTTTGCTTGCAGGATCCATGAGCAAATCAGTCTGGAGACATCACAGTAATGATATTTTCTATGTTACTTTTGTGATGGCTAGGGAAACTGCTGACGCTTGGATGTGAGAAAAGACAGGCAAAAAAGGGAAGGAAAGAGTTAGCATTAAAAAGTGGTACGATACACTGCTCTATTTTAGTGTAGATTTCTCAGGATTCTTTCCACCTGTCCCCATGCACGTATGACGTCTTTGAAAGAGTACTGTCAGTTACACCTTGCTGCTCTAATGAATTTTTACTAGGAGTATCACAACATTGTCTTTACTAATCTCTGTTTTGAAACAGATTTGGCATTAGGAGTCTCCTGGCCTCAGCATACATAGCATGGAAATCATGTATCTAATTTAAAGGAGTTATTTCATCAAAGCTTTATTTGTCTTATTTGTCTAGGTGCACCTAAATGGTGTGATCCATCTAGGTTGTTGGATAGCAATGCTTAACAATTTAAAAAACATGGCTGTAAAGAAGAAAAAAACCACATGCAATCAATCTCTCTTTGCCATCCTGCTGTCTTTTATGCTCTTGCTGTCACTTAAAAATCTTAAGATGGAGGTGTGACCCTTACTAATACATTCCCATACGTGTCTAACACTTCTGCTTAACAGCCCCAGACTTCCTCATGCACAGCCGTCCCTGGAAGTGTGGATTTATTCTCTTATGAAATCTTAGAAAAAGGTGCAAACTGAAGTGTAAATAACATTCATCTCACCAAATCGATTGGAATGTGACTGCTGCTTTTAAGGTGGATCAGAGCTTAGGGGAAAGTTAGAAATTTCTAACTAATGCTAAGGCTGGGTAAGGGAATGCTGAAGTACAAAGGCCCCATGTTAGCAGAAACTGATTTGTCTCAGCTTTTTCTCTTGGCTATGCACAAGAATATTTCATATTATAGATGCAAAGTGTGTTACTTTTATGACCCTGTTGCTTTTTATTACTAATCAATTGTCATACATACAAAAAGGAAAGCCATTTGGTGAGAGATGAGCCAGAAACATAAACACTAAAATGAGAAACCGATGCTGACAGCTCAGAGATAATTTCCTGACATGGAGGAGAATGAAGCAATGGTATCTCTTTTGCCACAGTGTCCTATCAGACCTTGAATTTATTTTCAGATGATTTCAGAGCATCTTTCTAGCTGTCAACATGTCAAGCCTGTTCCAGAGCCCATTGATGTCAATATGAGCCTTTCCATTCACTCCGCTCAGCTTTGATCATACCCTTGAAAAGTTCAAACCTCATAAGTGCATCTGGGGGCTTTTTATCTGTGGGGCTGGATCACTTCTATTTCCATGTTTATTAGTGTTGTACCATGGAGATCTAGCTAGCGGTGAAACATATATCTTATTATAGGGAGGATAAATATCAAAACATTTGGTATCAATTGAAGCTTAGGCTCAGCCCACCCAAAGTTGCCTCAGTTTTTGTCATCATTTATGATATAGTATTAAATATCTTCCTGTAATTTGTCTTTCTAGAATGATATACCACCAAGTAAAAATGAACTCAGTGTAAAATCTGTTAATTGGCAATTTCCAATAGGAAATCTGAAACCTCTGTGACCCTGTCTGAATTACCTACTGTACAGACATGCATCCCACATTAGAGATATTTTCAACTGAACAGGAAATAGGTCAGTATTTATAGAAACGAAACCTTTCTTCATGGTAGTGAAAACCTTTCTTTTCTTCTGCATGAAGATATTTTTCCATTTCATTTTTGAAAATGGTATTTCCAAGTTGTTGAATACCAGAGACCTAAGCAATTACAAGGAAATCTGGGGAAAATTCAGAAGTCCAAAGCAATTTCAGATAAAATTTAGAACATGATCATTGGACATCAAATAGTTCTAAAAATAAGACCTCATATAGTTCTAAATATGAAAAAAAGAAAACTCTGTAAATTGCAAATCAGGTTATCTTCACAAACAAGATACATTCCATAATTTTATTACTGAGGTGCATGACATATTTTTGCTGGAATGTCTGCCCTCCTGACCTTTATTTTACACATACAGACAACTGAACCACGTGCAGACACTGTTTTAGTCTTCTAACACTTTTTGCTGACTATCCTAACCTAAAGTCATAACTTTACCCTGCTAATGAGGCTGATAATTTAAATCATTGTCAGCAACTTACAGTTTTAAATCAGTGAATTATTCCACTGTGGACAATAGAACACTTTTCATAAAAATCCAAATCCCCTTATTCACTGCTTAACGTGGATAATTTGGAGATAGGTCCCCACAGACATATATACATATAGAAATGATTTGCATTCTCTTGTTCTAGTAAATGAATATTTCAGATTCAAAGAACCGGTTAAGGAGTTGATTTAGAAAGATACCATATATTTGGTGGTTTTGGCCTTTCTGACAGGCATCTTTTCAAGCACTTTACAGCTGAAACATGTTGACTGTGGACAACATAAAGGTACTATTTAAAGTCATAACAAACTACATGCACAGTCAAAAATATCTGCATGGACTTAAGTCAAGGTTTAGTTAGAACTGAACTGATCAACTGGAGGTGACAGGAGAGGAAACAGACCAAGGTGTTCTGACTGATTGTTCTGATTGCTTGGAGTATGACAGAGCTGCAGAATGGAGCTGTAAAAATTCAAGGATAAATTATGTGGTTTTAATAGCGTTCAGGATACATAAGTGCAATTGTAGAATATATAGAAAAATATAGAAAAAATAATTTGGAATACATATAGTTCTGGTCATCATTGCTGAAGAAGGATAAATGTAATGAAAAGAGATGCAGAGAGAACCTCATGGGATGACGAAATGAATGCAGTATCTCTCTTCTGAAATGAAAGCTTGGTTTATGAAACTAGCCAGAAGAAAGCTGAGTGAACAGATGTGGATAAATGCCTCTGGGGCTGAGGGATAATTATCAATAAGGAGGAAGACACAGTTAAAGAGTAACTATTTATCAAATAATAATTAATAAATTTAGACTGGAAATTAGAAGGTTTCTAATAATCAGAAGAATGAAGTTTAGGCTTAGCAGAGTATAAGCTATTTTGAGATGGAGTTCTTGAAACTGGAAGAAGAAATTTATTGTTAAAATGATTTAAAATAATTGGGATTGCTATTTGCATGCTGTTTGTTTTGTACTGGTCCCATCTTTCAAGGTTTGCATTGGTTGCCTACCTTGTTGCTTCTCCCCAACTTGCATCTTTGGAACACTCCCCCCCCCCATCTTCTGACCCACTGGAAGAGCTTACAGAAACATGGTGAAAGGACAGAGCTTCCCAGTTCTCCTAAAACTTTAACACTTCATACACTGAGCATTATTTTTTATCCAGTTCACACAATGTAACTGTCAGATTTGGGGCTGGAAGAGAATTTTTCCTTCTGCTCAGATTGGTAGGCTTTAGATTTTGCTCATCTTTGGCTGCCTTCTGTGGTATGGACACAGTAGCCTGCTTAGATTTAGCTGGGGCTTTTATTGAATTTTTCCCTGCTATGTCAGGAAAGTGGCTTCTTGGCTTCTTGGCAATACTTCTAGCTTTGGAGCTTTTATTATAGTTTTTAAGTTTGTTAAGGAAGTTAGGAAAGTTTTATGGCTTCTGTCAAGTGAAATAGATGTTGTAAAGTGTTCTACAACTAAACATCTATGGGTGTAGTAGCCAAGGATAGAAACAAGGCTCTAGATTCTGTCTGGTTAAATAAATTCAATTGGAGCATTTTAGAAAAATAAAACAACATGTTCTTTTCAGCCAGACCACCTAATATCCTCCTCATTCACTATTCTTTTTATTCGTAGACATTTTAGCAGGACTGTTTTCAGTTTTCTTTGTTCACTTTGTATTACTTTGTCTGATACAAAGATATTGTATGTGGCTCCATTTTGATCTTCAATACGTGTCTGACAAACTGGTTTGGAGATCTATTACGTTTAGTGATAAAGGTCGCAAAACAAGAAAATGAGTCAGTGGTAAGAATTTTTCAGTTTTATTTTGTTTCTTATGAAAAAGCTTTGTTTTGTGTCTTATTCTTTGTGACACTTGTGATGCTTGTTAATGATGGAGTGAAATTTCTTATTGCCAAAGGCTTTTTTACTGATATGTACCAGAAATTTAAAAGCAGGAAGAAGGAAATAATGTGAAAGTGTAAAGATTTAATGACCAACGGTTATCTCAGTATTTCCTGTCTATAGGATGTGAAATCTTCCATCAGTTATTAGGGTGGTAACCCGGTGGCTGGGCCAGGTCACTGCCAGGTGCAAGACTCAAGATCTGGGCTGAAGCAGCGAGCCTCAGAGCACCAGAGGTCTCGGGGCAGGGGATTCACGCATTTGTGCTGACTAGAAAGCTGTGTATAAAACTTGTGAACAGAGTTGCTGTAACGATAACATTTTTCTTTTGGACAATACTAAGCTGTTTAACCTATCACATATATAGTGGGATTTCTTTCTGCTTAACTGTATGAGCTAAAGGACAAGGAAGCAAAGTGTCTTTAATCGAAAAGATTACATGTCATTCTACTATGCAGGGCACATGCACAAACTGTGGCTGCCAGGAATCCCAAAACACAGTCGCTTTCTTTAATGTTGCTTCCTATTAGATTTTTATGGGAAAGTAGCTGGAGAGTTTGCTACCGATGTTGAGCAAAATAAATGAATTTCCAATTCAAAGCAAATGAATGCGGAAGGCCCTGCAGCAAATCCTACAGAGTACCCTTAAATTTTAGGAAAACAAGCCATATTCTTTGGTACGTACTAGCTCACAGTACAGATGCAGTAAAAAATGGAAAGCATTTTTCAAACACATGTAGTGCGTTAAGGTAGTTCAGCCAAAAAGTAACAAGACTATGAATTACCAAGACGAGGTCATCATCCTAGCCATTTGAGTGTATTAGAAAGCACTACCCTGAGACGTTTCTCTTGAAAGCTTTCTATAGAAAGGAGTCCAACAGATCTCTAAAGCTGAGCTGACCATCAGTGCGGTGAACTGGTTCTCCCTCTTCGCAAAGACTGCCTCTAGCCTGTCTGCATTCAGCTGCTAACTCTTCATCCAAGTACTCAGGCTATATTTGTGGTTATATCTGCTTGGGTATGTCAATGCTATCTGACTAGTCCACTTAGACATTATACATAGGTGGCTAAAGGAAAGACAATGGATCCTTTCTTCTTCCTCATTCCCACAAATCAGTAGTGAAGTGTGGGAAGCTGCATGCTTGGATGTATCCGTTGAGGAAGAAACAACATTTTTTCTCTGTTATGTGAGACAGCAGCACGCTCAGCAGACCCACATGTTGCAGAGGTCCAGGACAATGAGCGTAGCTATCTGCTGCTTAAGCCATGAAAAGAAGAGATCATCATTATTGCAAAGGACTGTTTTTTTGTCAATTCCGTATCCTGGTCTAAATCCAGATTGTGCCTAGCCTAGAAGGTTACCTTCAATTAGATATATTTGACAAGATTTTCTGCAGGTTCCTTCAGGAAAGAGAATTAGGATATTGAGGTAGGGTTTGGCTAGGACTGCTGCATCTGCATCTAGGCCAGGCTTTCAGATCCAGCCAGGTCAGCCTGTATTTAGAAGATGAAAGGAAGAATCTTCCTGCCAATGGTGCCAGCCTGTCTTGATCCAGCACACAGCATTTGTCATTTTTTTACAAGCAACAGAGACTTTCACAAGTCTGATATTAAGACTACATTAAAATAACTGAAATTTCCTGCTCACTGAATGTGCTAAATTTGTGAATGCAGGAATTAATCTTGACCTAATGAATTTATTCATTTGGTCGACCATTTTTTTCTTTGATTTTGAAATTTCCATTTTGGAAAAATTTTGCTGTCACTTTTAATAATAATATAATTTTAATGACATTTATTTCAGCAGTTATAATTATTTCTGTTTCAGGATATCTGTTTTTCTTCAAAAACAAACTTTCAGTATATGCTGCATACTTTAAAAAAAGAGATATACATATAAAGTTTCTTGAAAAATTATTGATCATTCAGAAAAATGATTGAACTTTTAACATTTTGGGAACTTTCATGGTGTTGGTTTCCAGTTTGTTTTTTTTTTTTTAACAGCTTTAAAAGAATTGCCTTTTTAACCTTCAGCTAGATCTTACTCACTTTAGTGGTTGCTAGCAAGGAAACTAAAAGAATATGATGTTACTTGAGATAATGCAGGTTAAAAGATCTTATTTCTTAAGAGATCAGTTAGTTAAGAGCGCTATATCACCCCACTAGTATCACAGGAAGGTGTTGTCCCTCTAAGACACTTTGCAGCCAGTAAGAGTATAATCAGCTTTGATTTTGTTAGCACAGATTAAAAAAAAAAAAAGGTAATATCAACCGTAATGATCAAAAAAACAACTTGGTGTTGTAGACGCCTTGAGCTTTGGTTGCTGGAGCCTGTATCAGGTTTTCACTCTTATCCTGATCCATGACAGTTGAACAAAACCTAGTGTTGCATTGTTTATGTGCACTGTGGTCACATTTTTATTTTGCAATAGAGACATTAATTGAGGGAAATTCAGACATTATCCATGCAGTCCTCAATTCCTGTGGTAAAACTATAAAATCTCAACAGGGGGATGCATTTCCTCAGACCTGGCATGAGACCACAAACTCATTTCAGGAAGACCTCTAAATAGCCAAGAAAATAGGTTCCCACCCCTATTGCCTGGATGGCGTGCAAACTGCAAAAAATGACAAGCAGCCTATGTGATGTTTCTGTGTCTCTCCCTTGCTGCACTCAGCAGCTACCTTAACACCTAGTTTTCAAAGAAGAAAAGATGCCTTTTTATGGAGATATCATAGGAGTGCAAGGAAGACAAAAGAGTTCTGTCTCCTCAATATGAACCTCGACTGTCCACCTCAAGAATAATCAGGCTGTTTACTCAGGCTGACCTTTTTTTTTTTTTCCCCCTAGCTGGAGATATTAATTTCTTGTATTAATCTGTGTAAACAAGAATTAATCTCACAGAACATGCCTGGAACAAAGACTGAGACAGAGACAACACCCAGTCAGGATAGCTCTCCTTTAGAGAAGCTCTAATTAATAGTCTCATTACTTTTCAATCTAGGCTTCTGTGTCTCTCAGAGGGGGAGCAATGAAGAGGGGAAGGTCTCAGATAGTACAAAAAAAAACAAAAAAAAGGCTGAAAGGAAGAGGTTTGGCTGCTGTGTATGTTAGTAATGCATCAGTGTGCCTCGAAATTGATGTTGATGCAGCCAAGAACAGAACCAAAACCCAGTGCCAGAGGTGGCATATTTATAATGAGACCAAATGAAGGGGCTCATTAGTTTCACAAACAGCAAAGATCTGCCTGTTCCCTCTCTTATTATCTCTCCTCCATCTCCATTATGAGGGTATGCATGCAAAGGGGCGGGGAAGAAAAGCAAGTGTTATCACATTTAGGCTGTGAACTGATCTGCATAGCCCTACTAGGAAATTAATGAACAACATGGTGACTCCCTCTCCAGGCTCCTCCTTCACCTAAATGGCAAATTAGAAATAGGGAAACCTAAAGGAAGAAAAACATTATGGATGAATTCTTTATGTTTGTCTTCAATTGAAAAAAAAAACAAGAGCTTTGCAGGAAAACAGAAATAAAAAAAGGCACTATGGAGTTTGTGCTCTTTAATTTAGCTGCCTGATGATCTGTGGATCTGGGACAGGTCATAACATGCAACAAAGCCACCCTGGGTGTGATTTACCAAAGCAGAAATGAGCTTTGACCTAGAGTGACTGGAAGGCTGTGCGAATGACCCTTGGATATGTCAGAATGGCACTCAGTAAGTAATTGCAAACATTTTTTTTTCTTTTACAGTTTTTGTTCGGAGACAAGTCAGGCAAATACTCCATATTAATCCCAACACAGAACAAATAGTAAAAGCAGCCTTTGCTGTTAGTGCTGGGAGAAAACATTCAATTAAGTTGCTGCAGTGGCTTAGTGACAGCAGCCTTTCACCTTTGGAAACCTAGCTTCTAGTTATCTGTCTTGGGTCACTAAAGAAAGTGAGTTGATGTTCTCAGGCTAAGCCCTAGGGCACATTTTGCTCAGAATCACCAAACCACAGTATAATTTGGAGCTTTTGTCCGTCTGTACTTTGAAAAGGTCTAGGCCTGGAAAAAAGCTGAAATTCAAGATTAGGATGAGTTAAGAACCAAGCAGCTTCCCAGAAAATTAAAATAATAACATTCTCAGCACTTTAATTGACATTAGGTTCACTAACATGTCAAAGCCTAAAGAAAACTATGGGCAAAACAATGATGTAGGAATTGTGAAATGTTCTTAGATGCTGGGAACAGAAGGGAGAGTTCATAAAAGGAAGAAAAACCTTTATCATGTGGACAGGGATTTTAGGCAGCTAGAGAAGCAAAGCAAGTCTGACTGCCCTTGGTGCCATAGTAGTGAGGTTTGCAGCACCTAAGCTGGTTTTGGCATCTCCACACCAGTCTATATGGTGCAAGGACACCCCCTAACCATGCAGTCGGTCCTCCTTGAGCAGAGTAAAATGTCAAATGAAGCACCGGGAGGGAAAGGAGAGACTGTGTGGCAGGATGGGTCAGGTATGGCCATCCCACATCATCCCCTCACTTCATCCCTCTTCCGCACTAGAAGCAGAGACAGACAGGCTGCGAGGATGGCATCCTCAGCCTGCCTGCTCCTCCACAGCCACTGCTTGCAGTCGGCAGGTGGGGCAGCACTGCCACAACCACTCAGTTTTAGTTTGAAGATAATCGTATATGGCTGATCCCCTGGAGCGAGCCTCGTCTTTAAAGTGAGCTCATTGAGAGACATGAGGCACTTCCCATCTTTAAAGTTACATTTAGAGCAAAACAATAGTACCAAACTAGAACAAGGAAACCTTATTCAAAGAGCAGGACCTCAGAGCTGCTAGGTGAGGCAGAGCAAGCCACAAGGCTGGAGAGCAAATATCCACCCCACATTTCTGGAGGATTTCTTTCCTACATGTTCACTTTTCACCCCATCAGCTTTCAGTAACTTCCTGGCTTGCACAAACACGTGCACAAAGCCTGTGGGTGTAGGTCTCCACAAAAGTCTCCCTTTTTTATCACCTCTGACACCTGTCTTTCTGCCTGTTCCATGCCATAGATCAGCCCTCACAAGACTCTCCCACTTGCGCTGCAGCTGGCCCATCACCATACACCTGTCAGAAACTTCATCAGGTGTTACCTTTAAAGGGAGGGGAAGAAAAGAAGTCCCCTTTTCACCCACAGTTGATCTGTGTAAACTGGGAACCTTTGCCTCTCCTACATGCTGCTTCATGCACTGTAAATGCTGGCACCCAGGTGGGCAAGGGGAGCAGCTAACCTGCAGCTTTGACTGGAAAGCGGGCTAGATCCATAGCTGTCCATGGCTGCCATGGGACTAGGGTTCCTCTGATTCATCCTGGGTCCTGTTCCATGTTTGCTTGTTTCTCCTATCATTATAGACCCAGAATGCTGTCATTTCCCAGAGTGATTAGCAACTGGGAGACAGATAGAGAAGTAAGGCTAGGAGGTTTTTGAAATGACAGGACTGTCTTCCTTGTCCTAATTTACTCACAGAATTTAAATTTAGCAAGTTTTCCTTGCTGTAGAAAGTCCATCAAAAGTCTTTTTTTCATTTATTTGATTTTTCAATGGTAGAAAAAAATCAGTTTGTATGTCTGTACATTGCAGTGTGCAGATACAAGCCAGAAAGCAAAATAAAACAATCTTGGGAATGCTTTTTATGACATAAAGATTCCCAAATCTTTGTAATCCAATTTTTTTTGTTGATTGTCTGAAAATGTTCTGATGTTTCCCTTTCCTTACAGAGCCCAGACCTCCCTCCCCATGCTATATACTGCTTTTATTGAAATTAGAGGCCACAGTGGCCTATTACTCTTAAGGCTGAATTTGAGTTTTGAGTAGAAGATTGGAATAAGACACCAAAGTTTGCCAGCCACTACAATGGCTGAATTTACCCTTTCCTCTGCCTGAATGGAATGTATGGGAAAAATGGGCTATTAATGCAATTCTAATGGCAAGGTTTTAAACCTTGCCAGCTACCTACACATCACACCCTGCTTCCAAATGGATTATGGCATACGGTAATTTGTGCAAAGGAAGCACTTTGGCAGAAACTGGCACTATAGGAAGGAGGGAACCTGCCTTAAGCATCATTATCATCTTCCATTACGTTTTGACCACAGGTTGTCAGCAGATAACCTTTAGAGTTTAATTACATGATCGAGTTTGCTGAGGAGTGTGAAAGACAAAAGAATGAATAAGTAATGGAAAGCAATTTTTTCCCCCCTCCTTTACTCTGGGGCAGCCGTAATTAAAGTTAAAGTGCTGCTGCTTTGCTGGAAACCAAGTTAGGGAAGTGAATTGTAATTGCAAACACTGTTTGTTCAGTCACTCTTGGCAACAGCATCATGTTAACTCAGTCTTTGTGTCTCCTGTGAATCCTCCAGATTGACGAAAACATCTTTTCTTATCCAATTTGTTATCACTGACTTCAGAAAGTCATTAAAGAATATCAGTAGAGCAGATTGGGACCTGGATTAAGAAATCAATTATTGCCAGGAAGTACCTTTATAGACACTAATTAGGCCTTGACTGACATTTACGGTATTCCTTTAATGGTACGTATGGTCAGTTTTTAAAGGTACAAGGCAGATATCAGTGCTGCGAGTAACACCCACTATTTTTCAGCTGGCCATGTGCCAGTTCATGCTAGATCAGATGTGGGCTGCCACACCTATAAAGTGAGAACTTTAATATAAGTAAAAATAAAGTCATTGACCTGTTCATTTAGCCAGAAATTAAATCTTATCCCTGGCCCCAGAGAGCCAGGATAGGCTACATTTAGCAGGATAGCTCCTGCCTTTCACGGCTGTTCTGCAGATTGCCAATGGCAGATAGACTAGGCCTTCACAGGAAGGACCTAACAGATATACGACAGGCGTATATGGGTTTGGACATCTGTGCAAGACAGAAAAGCCACAGGATAAGTAATTTTACCCCGTGAAAGATGGGAACCGCTATAGAGATCTGTAATAGAAGCAGCCTAGACAAGTATAATTTAATAGGGGGAACACAGAAACGGGGAAGCGCCAGGGGACCGTGTCAGAGGCAAGGTGGGAACAGGGCTTGTTTACACTTTCTGCTTTATCTGTGTCTGATTGCAAAACACTGTCAGTGTGATTCTCCATACGGACAAACATTGAATCCTTCTGCTTTATGTAGCCTGAACTGGAAAGATTATTAAAGCCTACGTTAAACTGCGTCCCATTCCTAACCTCCCCTCTGTCAAACCCTACCCAGGTAAATATCTCTGGGTATGTTAGTGTTTTATGCTCCCTTCATGCTCTTAAAATACAACCAGTGCTACTATTTTCTAACCGCCCTTACTGTAAGCAAAACCTGTTTGAAGACAACCCTGCTCATCCCTCCCACCTCTGAAAAAAAAAGAAAAAAACAAACATCCAAACACCCAAACAAAAGATTGTCAAATAATGACACAAAAATGTAAAAAACTGGAGAGGAACGATCAGTAAAGAAATAAATAAAACAATTGTGGATTATGTCAGGGTAGATGCAATCAGTATAATTTTCATAAGAACCAATGAATTTCAGCATTAGCTCTTTCATGTGGCCAACGTCAAAATGACCTACAATACGTGTTTAGGAGACTTGTTAGAGATGGAGAATTAAAGGAGAAATTAAATCTGTATTTTCTAACTCTTTAAGACTCAAATCCTGAGGTTTTGCATTTGCTTTAGTTGCATTGCTGCTAGCTGACTGTAAAAGCATAGATGTCATAAATCCCAGTCTAGATTTAGTATTTAATTTGGTACATGTAAACCATCCTGAAAGATAATCTCATACTTTTTATTTATTTGAAATGTCTTCTAACACTGTGAGATGTTGAAAAGCCTTATATTTTAGTTGTCTATGACTACTTCAGAAACTCAGGCTCTCAATATAGTCAACATAGAGAGAGAAATGCTTCTTCTGAGAGCAATTCAGAACACTGAAGTTAGGGTCTATCTCTATTCAATAAGATATGGACCTGAAATTTAGCTGTCTGAAAATAAACTATCCTTCACGTAAGTGCCAAATAAAGAGAAAAGGACCTCATTTCAGTTCTGTAAAATTCTGGTGAAATGAATAGGAGGCCTGTGAATAATTTGTTCTATGTAGTAGCTCCCCTAAACAAGCATGGTGAGTACTGCTTAATGGATAATAGAAACGCATCTGTGCTGCCTTCATACAATAGATGTGTAAAAAGGATATCACATTTCTTAAAACAAAAGCAGAATATTAATTGAGTGAATTAGAAATGTAAGACTGAACTCATAACCAGGTGGCTATTGAGATGATAACTGATTACTTTTTTGTATAATTTTATATATTCTATACAGAACCTGTAGTTCTTTGTGAAGCGTAGAATATAGCATGTCCATTCTATAAACTGAAGTAGAAATAGCTCCTGTGGGAATTTTTTTCTCCAATATCTTGATCAATACTCACTTTGCAAAGGTCTACCTGGTTTGGTTTTACAATCTCTCCTGTGTTATATCATCTGTGTCACCCTAGTGTAGACCTGGCTTTTTTTTTTTTACTTCTACCTCTTAATCTGGAGCAGGCATACTGCTCGTCGACAGAGAAGTC
Organism: Pygoscelis adeliae; assembly: GCF_000699105.1. NCBI lineage: Eukaryota > Metazoa > Chordata > Aves > Sphenisciformes > Spheniscidae > Pygoscelis > Pygoscelis adeliae. Next base: position 1,674,622 of record NW_008824791.1, read on the forward strand.
GCAAGGTCAATCATAGTTTCACAGCAATGATGCAAGATTCACTCTTCCACAGATTTAACTGTGGAGGGGCTCTTCAGACCTCTTTATCTCCAATCATTTATTAGCAGCTTTACATAACGTAAAATATGCTTCAACACCAATAAATATCCCTCCTTGATTTTTTAAATGCAAATTATAGTGAAGTTCTGAATCAAAACCAAATATCCCTCAAATGTGTCTAATCTGAGTGTATCTCAGTGTAAGTTATATTTTTCCCCAAAACCACATGTAACAATGAGGGATGCAGGACCATTCCACCTCAAGGAAACCAGCATCTTGCCTTCAGAATAAAATTAATAAAAATTTTAAAATTTTAACACCACCCTTTGGCTGGGTGATTCTGAGGCCTGTAATACATTGATAGAGTGGAAAGCTACCTCAGTAACATGCTGTAAAACTCACAGTTCAAATCCATGTAGGTATAAATCTATCTTTACACAGATATAAGTGACAAAGAATTGTGCAGTCCAGAAGAGAAAGTAAGTCACAGACTGTAGGTCCATCTCAGAGCACTAGCAAAAGCTGAAATTGCCAGAATTGTAAGACGAGATTAACGCAGGGTTTGTTTCTCAAGATATGATGATCTCATTGAATATGAGTTATGTGGATCAATAGCAAGTTAAAAATCCTGGAAAAAGTGGATTGAATTTGGATAGTTTCTCCTCTACACAGTGTTTTTAAAATATCTTGTCACATCTTGCAGAATGCTTGCTGATGTGATGGCACATATTCTCTTGGCACCAGCAGCTCAGACTATTGCAAGTGAGCAAGCAGAAAACAAAAATATTTGGGACTTTCAGTAGCAAACTGCACATTATCATCATACCTCAAAACATAAGAAATTTCTGTGGAAGGTGTGATGAGAAAAGAGAAAAAATATCAGTCTGCATCTGAGGGGGATGTTACAACTATAATTACTGTTGCAACTGTGACTGTAGCAGGGGCTGTAACAATAATTAAATGGTTGTGGCCAAGCAGGGGTGTAAACTAATTCAGGATGCTTGTGGGCTCTGCTGAGGATGCAAAACTGTAATGTAGGCTGCTGAAACGGATCCAGGTTCCTTTCTGTGTCAGTGGAAGAAGAGGTGAACGAGGGAGGGGAATAGCTGCCGCTTCCTGAACTCCAATAGCTTCCAGTTCTTGAGAAGTTTTCCATGCATGTGTGTGTTTTTTAGGCTCTGTTACAATTTGTGCAGGGAAAATTTTTCAAGAAGAACTAAAGGATAGGAGCAGATGCAAAGAGGTATAGTATTTCCATTGCCTCCATAAGTAGTTGAAAAAAGCAGGTACAGCAATTTCCATCACGTGGTTTCTGGAGTTTATTATGGAACTCCTTATTTATTTGTGAGTTTATTAGAATGCGCTGTTGGTCTGTGTTTACATTAGAAAGCTAAATGATTATCAGTCCTTCAACAAAATACATTTCTCTTCATGGCATGAGTCTCCCTACCTTTTTTTTTTTTCTTTTTAAGTAAATGTTTCTCTAACCCACCAAGTGTACAGCGTAGGCTGAAGCAGTGAACTGCAATTTCTGGAAGCATAGGAATGTTCCTGGCTGTACTGTGTGTCTCTAAAGAATACATTAGAGTTGCACTCCACAAAAGGGGGCACCTCCTGAGATAGTGGCCCCGTTAATTACCCTGCCAGTTTCTATTGCGTTCATTCCACTGGCGTATGAGGAAGACAAGGCAACAATGACAGATGGGCAAGCACAAAAGCTGTGAAAAGTCAGTGATGCTCAGGGTTTTTGCAAGTGTGATAATGACCTCAAGATGATCTGATTTTTGTAAAGAGAGGCTTGTTCTGCAATTGTCATCACCATAGTCTCACATCAGAAAAGGCTTGGGTTTTATATTTATATATCTCCACATCCTCTCTTGTTTTCTACCAGTCACATTTCCCATACTTCTAAACAACATAAATTACAAAAAGTAATGCTGATTCCCAGTGTGTCTAACAGTCAGAGAAGGAAGAGTGGGGAACAAGTTTTAGTCTAGGCTCTTCTGCTGCCTGTGAGGGACCTAATTTCAGTTTCTTCTTCTGTAAAACAAGAATGATTCACCATTGCAGATTTTTTTAAAAATGAATGGTGATGTGCAGGTAGAGAGTAGAAATAATATTTGTTTACCATGAAAGTTGCAGTTTGATTGTACTTAGAAGTTTTGTCTTCTAATGTGAATGCCATGATTTTGTATGCTTGGAATGCATTCAAAAAACCCCATCCCTTTCTTATGTAAATTTATTTAATACATCTGAATCAGTGTAGAATATCTTTAAGAACACTAACTCATCCAGTTTAAGATGTGTTTTGTCTGAAAATAGACAAAAATCTGTAGTGTAAGCTAGCATTTGTATTTTTGTGCCTATTTTATTTGAAAACAATCAAGCTTAAAACAAATATGTAAACAAAATAACTAGTTCAAGTAATTGAATAAGCAATGAACAAACCTTTTAAAATCTGCTGCAAATTTTTATTGTCATTTATTTAGCAGTTAGGATGAACACAGGTGAAATATTTGGTAAGTGCAAGGAGTCACCTGTGGTTTGAATAAGGTACAGTAGAGCAAGCAGCTGACTTGAGGTGATACGGTGCCCCAGCCTGTACTGTATTTTGGGCCAAATTCCTTTTCTTTACCCTAGCCTCACTAGACCAGCCCCCTAAACCTTGCCTTGCTAGGGTCCACATTAATTTCATGCTGTTTTTGGCTTACATGACTTCCCATCTTGATACTTGTAGTTGCTTGATGGCTGTATGAAGGCTGTAAATCTTCATCTGAAGCCAAAGAAATATCTTAGAAACCATTTTAGGTCTTAAGCTTCTTCCATCATCTTAATTTGTGGGTACTGAATAAAGTTCAGAATATGACATACTCATGTCAATACTAGAGTAAGTAAAAAAAAACCAAAACATAGACATACGTGTGTTCCGAAGCAAAGATTTGCAGTTATTAGCATATATTCATAAATTACCTTCGCGGAATACTTCAAGCCTGATCTCCCAACATCTTACAGTTAGTGTGGATGTTTAATTTTATGCAAAGTGAACACAGCACCCCTGTCTTCTGCTCCAGGAAAGGTTTTCTCTGGATTATCAGCATTGGAGCAGTGGAGATCTGGATCTCCTGAGCTCTGACCAAAGCTTTCAATCCTAATTGCTCGCACCATCCCATCAGGACTGTTGTGCCATATGTTGTATACATTAGGGAATCATGCAAGGTGTTGTTTTTAAAAGCACATTGGCTTGGCCACTTTCACTGGCCTTAGGGTTATGCTGTCATTCATATGGAAGGTTGGAAACAGTATTTAGCAGTCAAAGCTTCCAAAAATCATTAAAATTTAATTTGCTTGTGGGGAGGGAGGCGTAAAGCACAGGAGATTATGTTCAGTTTATGAGCCCTGACCTTTCATGCTTAGCCATTTCTCCAGTTTAATTTTGGTTCATGAAGTACATATTTCATATGGCCCTAGCTATTATTACGTACTTCTTATTTTATTATTACTTGAATGTATATGGGAGGCTATCATTTCCTTATTGCTGTGGGAGACAGCATCCTGTATCAGTCAGGAAGTATATGGGGAAAACAGTTAAATGTTCTCTGGTCAGCTTTAGAAAAGGGAACTGAACAGATGCTCTATACCTTCAGATGTGTTCCTGCCGTCAGTGTTGAGAAGATATCAAGCTTTTTAATAGCAAACCCCCATGCATGTCTGGGCCTCCACAAGCCCTGCTGATTTTCCAACCATCTGAACGGATGTTCAGCTGCTGTAGGACCAGCTACTTAAAGACTCCATTGCAGTTGAATGATATTTCCCTTTTCCCCAATGCTTTTGTAGCTGCTCAGTAACGATCATCATGGGTCACTGTTTATTATCCCAGCTTCACAGTAATGTTATTTTTCACAGCCCCCCACATGACTGTTTTCATTCCATTCCCTCTTTCCTTTTGGACTTTGAACACTTCTTAATCCATGACAGAAAAAACTCCAAATGAACAAAAAAGACAATGCCCCCCCCGCCCCAAACCAGTGGACAATGACAAAATACTGTCTGGCTAGTAGCCAGATCCCTAAAATTGAGTGGAAAGATGCGCCCCTACATGTTCATGTGTCTAGTTTCTTCCAAACTCTCTCCCCCATCTGCCCCAAACAACTAGAGCTGAGCAAGCAGACAAACATAAACCACCTGGTTAAAGAGAGCTTTTCTTCATGAGGTCCTTGTATCTGCACCCAAGGTGAAATCTCCCAAGATCAAGAAGGGCCAGAGAGGTCAAGACCAATCAGCTGGTCTAAAACATAAAACACACTGGTCTAAGACTAAATAAACACATCCTGGTGTTAAATAATACAAAGATAGTGCCATGGCTATGTTTTGTTCATTGTGCATAGTGTGTGTATGTGTGGGAAGATTTCACTTAATTAGGAAGGTAAAGGGGAAGACTATCAGAATCAGCAGTACTTACAATAACATCTGCTCTTTAGACAACGGTCTCCTATCCATCCATTTAGCTTTTCCCAGCAAATTAATGAAAGGAGAAAAGGTGAAAGGAACTCAGTAAATAAGTCTGAAATCAACTATTGCAGTGCCTTGTGGAGCTGGAGGCAGGTGATTAAGGCCTCCTTTCATCAATATTTGATTTACACCAGGCATTCTTTATTTAAGTAACTTCTCTCTGTGTCTTGACAGGTTCGTTGGCTGCACAGCAGTCATCAACACACAATCCTTCAGTGCTGGAATTGTGCTTGAGTGTGAGTTGGCAAACTACATCCCTGAGCGTAAATTTGTGCTCATTTTTTACTACCTTTATTTGCAAAAGAACATGTAAAGCTCTGTACATGAGTGGCACCTATAGAGGAGAAGATATTTGGAGTTACATCAGAACAGTGTATGTAATGCCTCCTTCTATGTTGAAATCACTCATAAAATGTGCTTTCTCAGGAACTGCAGTTATCATGTGCTATGAAAGATTAAGCAAAAATTATCTTTAGTAAATTTCTGTGTGCCTGACCTAGCTAAGTATGGCGAGAGTACAGAGCTCAGAAATCTTGGTTGAAAGGATTGTTATCAGGAATAAGCACAACAGCCAAACAGTCAGCACCCTGTAAGCTCTGCAGCCTCTTGGATCCAATTTTTTTTCTTAAAAATCTCTCAATTCTGAATGTTTCAGGAGTCCGTCTTCAATCAGGAAAACATTTAAGTGCCATGTAAAATAGGGATGGTCTATAATTCATAACCAAATGTTGTTTGAATTGGGACCTGATTGTGGAAAACCAGGCTTTCAGCATTTTAATTGGATACAAGGAGTTTATCAGCAAATTATAGGAAAATTTTTAAACAGCTAGTAGACTTTGCTTTTTTAACCTAGATTAGTAAATTCTATGTTTATTATCACATTTTTTTTCATCTTGTCCTGGACATTTTATTGACATCTAACTGCTGGGCAGAAGTTGTGACGATGAAGCTTGAAGCAACAGTACCTTATCAACAGTAGGACAGGACTTTGGAGAGACTCAGAAATCGGGGACACTCTATAGGACTGTAAATTAGCAACTGATAACTACATACTTACGAGAAAATGACAGGTGAAACCTAAGGATGATTCTTTCCCACAGTTTTTGTCTGAGGCTGTCTTGAACTAGGAAGATAGCATGATCTTTTCTTGTTTGTTTAGTTCATTCAGTATCATTTGGTTTGAGCTAAGAGAATCTGAGGGGCACAAGACAAAGAACAAAGGAATTCTTCTTGGCATGTGTTTATTGTGGCACTGAGGACGTGCCTCTTCCCTTTGCAGCTGAGTTCAGCTTCGGCATAGATGTCCTCTGTAAATACAAGCAAGTGGCTTCCTGTGTCTTCTTAATCCCTTAGCAACTATGACAACTGCATTCACCATTTCTGATGTAGAAATCTCTTTGCTTAAATAAGCAATGGAAATGAATGCCTAGGAAGTTAGCAGAGTCCCCATCACTGAAACTTTTAAGAACAGTGCAAACAAACTTTTGTGAGGAATGGCACAGCTCAGACTGGTTTTCCAGATTTCTCTGATTTCATGGAAAGGATCCATGCAACTGAACAAGCAGTCAATGTCAAAACTTGTGGTTGCTATAATTATTAGGGTGAAAATGAACCAGATAGTTAGGGTTTAAAATTGTCCTTATCTCTAACTATTAATTGAAATAGCACTGATATAAAAAATCAGTGCTAACTGAAAATTGCCTTAATATAACCTAAATTCTTAACAGTGCTTTTAAAGTGCCTTTGAAGTTGTTCTCTCATCCTCTGCTGTTAGTGCTCTCTGCAGTCTCAGAGGCTGGGTCAATGAAGGGGCACACTGTATATCTTCAAAAGAGATCAATTGCAATCCCCCAAAGACTATGCTGCATTACCATTACAGAAGATCACTAATCAGTAGCAACTTGCTATACAGCATTGGACACATGTAACTTATCTCCCTGCATTATCCTTTCTTTAAAAAAATAAAAACACAAATCTCCAACCAGCTATATGGAGGATTGAATACGATTATGCTCTTACCCTGCTGAGTCTGGGGTAAACGGTGACTCAGACATTGGAGAAGGCTGGAATTCTTCTGACTGTCTGAAATAAGCAGTAAATTTTTTTTAATTTTTCTTTTTTTTTTTTTTACTGTTGGTTTATTTGCTCATTTTGCAAGGGAAATGAAACAAACAGCATGGATTTAAGGGTGTTTTAGGAAATGTTCAAATGTGTGTGTTTAAAGTTTGTGTACACTTAAAATTTGTGCAACATTTCAAAATGTCACCATCCCTTACATCCTCCGTGCACCCCTGCAGAGGTGGGTGCAGAGGACAATGTAAGGGAAAGCGTATAGTAAAGAAGAGAAAGTCGGGAGTTGCTTTGGCCCAGGTGGTGTTGCACAGCTAAACCCTCCAGTCTACGACCCCATCTGGGGTTGGCCTCTCAGCTGGTGCTCTGGCCACCCGGCTCTGAATGATCATGTGAGTGTGCGAGTGAATAAGTGCATGCGCTGTGTGAAGTGTTACCTGTGATCAATAACAACAGCTCAATTCTGTGAATCTTAACGACTCAGTGATTCAAGGTGTTGTAAGAAATACTCGTTGCAATCTGTGTTCTCCACCACCACCTTCACTTCATCCTGTATTAGGGAACACGGAATTAAAAGCAATGACTTCAAGACATTAAACAAATAAATTCTAAAAGGGCAGTACCTTGAACTAGCTGGAAGACAGGGATGGGGAGCAGAATGAAGCCCCCATAACCCAAGGGGAAATGGTTAGCGACCTGCTACACCACTTAGACACACACATGTCTATGGGGCCGGATGGGATCCACCCAAGGGTACTGAGGGAGCTGCCAGACATGCTCAGCAAGCCACTTTCAGTCCTTTATCCTTTAGCAGTCCTGGCTAACCGGGGAGGTCCCAGTTGACTGGAAGTTAACAAATGTGACGCCCATCTACAAGAAGGGCCAGAAGGAGGATCTGGGGAACTACAGGCTTGCCAGTCTGACTTCAGTGCCTGGGAATGTTATGGAGCAGATCATCTTGAGTGCCATCAAATGGCACGTACAGAACAACCAGGTGATCAGGCCCAGTCAGTGGATTTATGAGAAGCAGGTCCTGCTTGACTAGCCTGATCTCTTTCTATGACAAGGTGACGCGCTTAGTGGATGAGGGAAAGGCTGTGGATGTGGTCTGCCTAGACTTTAGTAAAGCCTTTGACACCATTTCCCACAGCATTCTCCTGGAGAAACTGGCTGCTCATGGCTGGGATGGGTGTACTCTTCTCTGGGTAAAAAACTGGCTGGATGGCCAGGCCCAAAGAGTTGTGGTGAATGGAGTTAAATCCAGCTGGTGGCTGGTCACAAGTGGTGTTCCCCAGGGCTCAGTTTTGGGGCCAGTTCTGTTTAATATCTTTATCAATGATCTGGACGAGGGGATTGAGTGCACCTTCAGTAAGTTTGCAGATCATAGAATCATAGAATCATAGAATCATTAAGGTTGGAAAAGACCTCTAAAATCATCGAGTCCAACCGTCAACCCAACACCACCATGCCCACTAAACCATGTCCCTAAGCGCCTCATCTACACGTCTTTTAAATGCTTCCAGGGATGGTGACTCAACCACTTCCCTGGGCAGCCTG
>NW_008824791.1:1684115-1684332 GCF_000699105.1 Pygoscelis adeliae
TGGCCGGCCAAACATGAGCCGGCAGTGTACCCAGGCGGCCAAGGCGGCCAGTAGCATCCTGGCCTGTATCAGAAATTGTGTGGCCAGCAGGACTAGGGAAGTGATCGTGCCCCTGTACTCAGCACTGATGAGGCCGCACCTCAAATACTGTGTTCAGGTTTGGGCCCCTCACTACGAGAAAGACACTGAGGTGCTGGAGCGCGGCCAAAGGAGGGCA